>NW_026887373.1:0-8599 GCF_032173495.1 Musca vetustissima
TCGTGCTACATAGCCAAACCAAATTTAAAATATTTTGCCTTCAGATGGCGTGATGGCTGTTTATCGAACAACAAATCATGGTATGAATATTTGTTTGATGGCTGAAAATATCCTGGCAAGCGCAACTCTACAGATTAAAGTTACTCCTGTAAAAACTCTATTTAAAAATTCTTGTTTTTTAAATGTTAACAACATACTTATCTGTCTTTTTAATTTTTTTTATGATATTTTATGTATGTATTTTCTTCGAGAGAATCTTGTCGTGCTCTAAACGTGGACAAACATAATTTATAACACTTCAATACAAATAAAATCCACTTAGTATCTACTGAAGTGTCTTGGCCGTTCTCGACAAGCAGGGATGGTCCGTGTGACGAATTTTTACCTGTATAAAATGTAATAAATGTAGTAAACGTCATTTATTTCAATATTATCAGCATATAAAGTTATTTTCAAGAATACATACTATTTTTACATATATCTGACTATTTCTTGCTAGAACTGATAAACATTTCTAAATTTTTTTGAGAAGAAAATTTTCAAATTTTTTTATGGATTTGAGTAAAGCCTGCGTAATTTCCAAATTGAATAATGGAAATAGTTATTTGTCAAAAACCTAATGGATTTGGGTAGGTTTCCGACGTTTCTGACGTATGTATTATGCGTCGGAAATGTATGTCATTTACGTCACTGTTTCTGACAGGCCATCTCTGTCCACAAGACAGAACAAAGTAAATCACTTGCCAAGGAAAAGTTATAAAACCAATCGTAACGAGGAAGACACATGTTCGGCTGCCAATTTGTGTTGTAAAATTAGAACCAAACTGGACGACTTTTCAAAAGAAAACTTGAGTTTGTTTCTTGTACTGTGAAGTGGTCTGATAGCAGTTACAAATATTATTGGTCACAAATGCAGGACATGGCGAATGGCAACTTGGCAATGAGATTTGGCATGTACGACACAAAACTGCCAAATTTGTGTCACAACATAAGTTTTGTAGTTAGCTTCTAACGACAGCCATGATTAAATGCTCAGTTTGGGGCAGTTAATTATCTACAAAATTTGTAAAACACCCTTGTTTCTATGCGTTCTTCATAACCACCCGTTTTTAAACAATAAGTGACTTTTAAATAATACTTCACCATTGGTATGGTTTCAACTTTTGTTATACCTATGCGATTCATTTTGGTGACCTTATTAATGTATCCCAAACCCCGACTGTATTTCATATTTTTGCTCCACATCCATTGGTTGGTTGGTGTATCCATACCATGTAAACATTTGATATTGCTTCCTAAACAAATATAAATTCACTACCGCTATCTGCCTCTCTATCATGTCTACATATTTTTCACCCGCTGACACTATGGATAATAACAAAACTCCTGCGGTCCACATACAGTTTCAATGTTTATTTTACATCCGCAAGAATTTTTGCAAACGTCAGCTGGTTTTTATTGGGGGCTTCGGGTATTTGGTTTACCGTAATGAATACGCGTTCGGCACACATATGCTCATGGTTGGCAGGCTATCGCTATTTCATATCCTGCTGCATAGTAAATGGCTATTTTCGATGGAAAATAGTTATTGGAACATGTTTTAAAATATTCATAGCATTAGGATTACAAAGCAATAGCATTTGTTATGTGTATCTATACCGAAGGTGAAAATATTGTTCGTTTTACTGATAATACATCAATCTAGACTTAATTCAGTACGCTGTGCTAAATTTTGTCGGACAAATATTGGCAGTATTGTGCTACATTTAAATATTATAAGACGAAACTATATATGGGAGCTATATACAAATCTGAATCGATTCTAACAAAACTTCGCATCCATCAATCAGGACCTAATTCAGTACTCTGTGCAAAATGATGTCTCAATCGGACTAATATTGGGAGTTTGGTGCACCATTCAAATAAAATATGGGAGCTATATCTAAATCTGAACCGATTTTCCCCAATTTCAATAGGGTTTCTCATTCGGCCAAATAGATGACTTGTGTCAAATTATATCTAAATGGAATCATAAATGCGAACTGTACTTTGCACACAAGAATAGACGGACGGACAGTCTGACATGCATAATTTGACTCAGAAAGTGATTCTATGCATATTTTCAAAATGAATCATGGATCTATCTCGATTCCTTTTGACTGTTGCAAACATATGCACAAATACATAATACCCTGTATCACAGTGTGGTGAAGTCTGACTTAACGATTCATCAACGCCCACTCGAAACCGCTGAAGCTTGAACCTAGAAATTAGGGGTGAGATTCACTTTTAGTCCACAGGTGCAGATAAGGCTGGGTTTTGGACATTCATGCTAGAACGGCATGAAAACTACTAAAAAGTACTAAATGTGATACCATTTGTATTTGTCGAACCGGCAAAGCTAGAACTCTTAATGGTGAGAAGATAGGGCTGGTATCAGGAAATTGGATAATAAGATTTCGATGGGTTTGTAGGATGTAGGTAGTATTGCAAATTTGTACTTATGTGTACTAAGTTTGATTTAATTTGAATTTAGGTTTTCCGAAAAAGCTGGAATCCTGAGATTTGGATTTAAAAATACTATAGGAGTGTGTGGTATGGATTTAATTTTTGGAAATTTGTACTTATGGGTACTAAATGTTACCAATTTGGGTACAATTTGGAATTTTGGTGAACCGCTAGGGCTGGAATCCTGATATTTGGAAATAAAATTACAATTGTGTTCTATGATGTAGTTAATAATGTAAATTTGGCCTTTGTGCACTAAATGGTACTAAATTTAATACAATTTGATTTTAGGTGAACCAAAGAGCTGGAATCCTAAAACTTTGGAATAAGGAAATTGGAAATTTTTACTTATGGGTACTAAATTTAATACAATTTAGATTTAGGTGAACCGGTAGAGCTCGAATCATAAATTTGTGATTTCGGATCATAAATTTGAGGGTAGAGGTACCGGGTCGAACGCCAAATATTCCCTTGGTATATTTGTGGATTTCAAATGCACATTTCACTTACTTTTATAGCGTGCTCATAGATTGTCGGAAATTGGTTGCTGGGACCTTTTTGTGGTCCATGTATATGTAACTTACACATGAATCAACACAGTCACAAAGCTATTAATCGGAACCTATAGAGAATTATCTTAAAAGTTATACTTAAAGTTCTTCGTCAAATATAACATAGGAAGTCAATCTGCAAGACGAGCCTCTTCCTAACTTGACATAACTCATTCTGGAAATGTAGCAGCCCTTTTAATTTTACACAAAGGGCTGAGGTGACATACGTTGGCAGAGTAACATCGGATCGTAGACTCCTCTGGTGGAAACGTTCCAGACTTGTAGTAGTCGTCGGTGGAAGTCGAATTTATCAGATCGAATGGAGAAGTGGTTTACACCACCACATTGGCTTGCAAATGCTGCGCAGTGGCATAGGGAATGTTCCTCCGTTTCGCTGTCTTCCCAACACACTCTATACCTGCTACATTCTACGCTCCCAATCTTGTGTAAATGTCCATGCATACGGAGATGTCCTATGAGAATACCTGCCAAATACTATTTTCCCAGGATTTTATATGACTTGCCCCGACGACGATTCAATACCTTTTCCATTCATATGAAAATCAATTCACTCTTCATGTAACCATCAGATTATTACACACACTTCATTTTATAAACAAAGTGTTTGAGTGTGTGTGTGTGTCTGCCTGTATGTAAATAATCTGTTGACAAAGTGACAAAACCCAATACAAGTGTGATGTTTATTATACCCTTCACCACACTGTGGTACAGGGTATTATGTCTTTGTGCATATCCCATGGTTCCTTTTGAGAATATGCATAGAATCACTTTTTAAGTCGATTTAAGCATGTCCGTCCGTCTTTCTGTCTGTTCATGTATTTTTGTGAGCAACGTACAGATCGCATTTATGATCCGAATTGGATGAAATTTGGCACAGCTCATTTGTATGGCCCAAGGATGAACCCTATTGAAATTGGGAAAAATCGGTTCAGATTTAGATTTAGCTCCCATATATATTTTCGTCCGATTTAATGTAAATGGTGTACCAAAGTCCCTATATATCTTTCGATTTGCACGAAATTTGGTATAACGTACTAAATTGGGCCTAGAGTGATGTCTGCCAAGTTTCGTGAAAATCGGTCCAGATTTAGATATAGCTTCCATATATAGTTTTGTCCGATTTCATGTAAATGGTGCACCAAAGTCCCTATATATCTTTCGGTTTGCACGAAATTTGGCATAACGTACTGAATTGAGCCTAGAGTGATGTCTGCCAAGTTTCGTGAAAATCGGTCCAGATTTAGATATAGCTCCCATATATAGTTTCGTTCGATTTCATGTAAATTGAGCACCAAAGTCCCTATATATCTTTCGAGTTGCACGAAATTTGGCATAACGTACTGAATTGAGCCTAGAGTGATGTCTGCCAAGTTTCGTGAAAATCGGTCCAGATTTAGATATAGCTTCCATATATAGTTTTGTCCGATTTCATGTAAATGGTGCACCAAAGTCCCTATATATCTTTCGGTTTGCACGAAATTTGGCATAACGTACTGAATTGAGCCTAGAGTGATGTCTGCCAAGTTTCGTGAAAATCGGTCCAGATTTAGATATAGCTCCCATATATAGTTTCGTTCGATTTCATGTAAATTGAGCACCAAAGTCCCTATATATCTTTCGATTTGCACGAAATTTGGCATAACGTACTGAATTGATGCTGGAATGATGTGTGCTGAGTTTCGAAAAAATTCAGATTTAGATATATATATATATATATATATACATATATATATTTTCGTCCGATTTAATCTAAATAATGTACCAAGTTCTTATGTTGCACACAACATTAATCCAGAATGATGTGTGCCAAGTTTCGTGAAATTCGGTTGAGATTTAGATGTAATTGACGCACCAAGGAACCAATATATGGCTGATAGGAACAAAACGTACTGAAATTAGTATAACCTAACCTGTGACAAATTTCGTTGAAATCGGTTCATATTTGGATATAGCATCCATATATAAGTAAATTGTGCATCAAACTCCTCATATTTATTAGATTGACATCAAATTTTCCACAACGTACAAAATTGAGCATAGAATAACGTAGTTGGGTTTTCTAGAAGTACAGATCTAGCTCAACGGATGTCCTATTGATATTTGTTTGAAGTCGATTTACATACTTTTGTTCCATTGTAACAAACGAATGACATGTTTATGGATAGATCTAGGTCGTTTCGCATTTAGATAAATATCACATATTTTATTTCATACAATTTCATGATAATAGTCCTGTTTAATATACATATAGTGGTTTTATGTTGAAAAGTGTCATGCTGTCACCTCAAGGCGTCAACAAAGCAGATGCTAAGGAAGACTGAATTAAGTTGAAAATGTCCGGACTCATATTTGTACATGCATTGTAATGATTCAGTTAGATTAGCACCTTAACTATACGAAGGGTCTATACTATTTCAATATATGAACGTATATTGAAAGCCTTCGGTGTGGCATGTCTTATTGTTAACGACATGTATTCCTCGTTGTTATGAATGTGGGGGTAACATTTTTATTCCCTTCCCTTCATTTTTATTCTGTCCGTCCATGTATTTTTGTGAACAAAGTACAGGTAGCATTTATGATCCGATTTGGATGAAATTTGGCATATGCCACTTTTTGACCCAAGGACGAACCCTATTGAAATTGGGAAAAATCGGTTCAGATTTAGATATAGCTCCCAGTGGGAAATTTATGGAATTGTTTCTAAATGCCTTGTTAACCTCGAAGTGAGGCACCAGCGAAATTCTCATGCAGTTTATGTCGTTGGTCAGCTAAGTACTTCGCTTTGTTACAAGAGACATTTGGGTATGAAAGGGTTTTTGTATAGAAGCAATAGCTTCTGGGGAGAATATCCCAACAAAAAACTAAGAGAACTGATGAGGAACAGTGGCGTGGTCCGAAACTATAGTCTTCCCTGCCTTACCCCTCGGCAAACAATGCCATACATTCCCCACTAATAAACAGTTGTTTTTTTATAAAAACAACAAACTGGGATTCAGCCTGACTATTTTGCAAAAACAATATAGCTCCAATATACATTTTCGTCCGATTTAATGTAAATGCTGCACCAAAGTCCCTATATATCTTTTGATTTGTGTTAAGATTCCTGAAAATCGATTCAGATTTAGATATAGCTCCCATATATATTTTCGTCCGATTTAATGTAAATGGTCTACCAAAGCGCCTATATATCTCTCGATTTGCACGAAATATGACACAACGTACTGAATTAGGTCTAGAATGATGTGTGTTAAGTTTCCTGAAAATCGGTTCAGATTTAGATAGAGCTCCCATATATATTTTCGACCGATTTAATGTAAATGGTGCACCAAAGTCGCTATATATCTTTCGATTTGCGAAGTTTGGCACAGCGTAATGAATTAGGTATATAATGATGTGTGTTAAGTTTCTTGAAAATCGATTCAGATTTTGGTGTACTAATATAATAAATCGTCCGATTTAATATAATGGTACACCAAAGCCCCCATATATCTTTCGATTTGCACGAAATTTGGCACAGCGTAATGAATTAGGCGAAGAATTATGTGTTAAGTTCCCTGAAAATCGGTTCAGATTTAGATATAGCTCCCATATATATTTTCGTCCTATTAAATGTAAATGGTGCACCAAAGTCCCTATATATAATTCGATTTGCACGAAATTTGGCACAGCGTAATAAATTAGGTCTAGAATGATGTGTGTTAAGTTTCCTGAAATCGGTTATTAGTTTCTTAAATATAGCTTCTCTATCTGGCCAAATGAAAAATTTAGTATCGGTTGCAGAATGACATATTTGTGGACCCAATTTCATTTTACTGGTCCTTTAAAAATGCGACGTCTGTTAGGATTCATTTGAATATACCCAAAGTGGTGAAGGGTGTCATATAGTCGGCCCCGTCCGACTTTACTACTTTCCTTACTGGTTTCGAATATCAAAATAACATTCCTTATTGGAAAATCGATATATAATTAATTCATTTTACATTTACCCTTATTCCGGAATTATATCACAATTGTCATATACATTGTTTTTGGGTTACTATTATATTTTTGTCAATTTTTTCCGAAAAAAATATTCATTTACTTCCACTTTCCAATTTCAGACATTCCTCTACCACATCCGCATACGTATTCCCTTAATTGCATTTCCAAACGACCTTACCTTTTAAATGAAATGAAACAGTTTTGTATTGATTGTCATTTCAATTTCCATTTTTAGCGATTGCAACAAAAGTTATTGTCTTTCAATAATTGTGAAGGGTTCTTACGAATTGCAGTTTTTCGTTAGTTCTACAAATGGGGGAAACTGTTGAAGTTTTCTCGAACACCTCCATTAAAATTCATGGATGGTGGAATATTCACTACACGCTGTTGCTATTTTTCATCTTCTCTGTGGTTTTCATAACTACTTGTTTTTACACTTCACTGAACATTATTGTGGTTGTTGTATTGATAACTTTCTGCTTATAATTGTAATGACATTTCATGGTTCTGGTTGCGTACATCCAGAATATGTTACTAACATAAAAGTGTTCTTGAATTGAAAGAAACAAACAACAAAAGAGGGGAAAGATCCTTTAGTTTTCTACAAGGTGTTAAATCTTAAATTTGCATTAAATATTATATGTAAACCTGAGTTCTTTAAATTGGGGTGAACTGCTGATTTATATGAAAATTGAGATTTTTTCAAGGTATGGTAGAACCGTATTATCCCAATACTTTTAGTTCAAACTTTTTGGGCAATGTCTCTACTATACACATCTACCGAACATTTGCATATAATCACTTTCTGAGTCGATTTATGCATGTCCGTCTATCTGCGCATGTCAAATTGTAAACAAATTACAGGTCGCATTTATGATCCAACTGAGATGAAAATTGGCAAAATTTACTTATTTGGTCCAAGGACGAACCGTATTCATTTTAGGGATATGAATTTTAATCCGATTTTATGTACATGGTGTACCATACTAACAATGTGTGTCCGATTGAGACGAAATAGGTATGGGATTTAGTGTACTGAGTTTCATTGCAATAAGATTAGATATAGATATAACTACCATACATATTTTCATCCGATTTTTACATGTGCACCAAACTCCCAAGGTGTTTCTAAATTTTGCACTGTGTACTGAATCCACAGCATTCTGATTGATGTATGCGAAGTTTTGTTGAAATCGGTTCAGATTTAGATACAGCTCCCATATATTCTTTCATACGATTTCTAATAAATGGTACATTACAGTCCCTATATTTCTTTCGATTTTCACGAAATTGTTTAAATCGGCACTGATTTAGATATAACTCTTATATATGTTTTCATTCTACGATGCCTACGATGAGGAGTGTTAAATATCGTTGAACCCTATTCATATTTTGGTATAGCCTCTATACACATTTCCTTCCGATTTTAGAAAATTATGCACCTAATACCCAACGTTTGTTCTAATAAATCTTTTGTACAGGGCAATGTGCTGCAGCATAGCGATTGACAGGTGTCAAGTTTAATTCAAGTCTAT
>NW_026887374.1:0-8688 GCF_032173495.1 Musca vetustissima
GGCGTGGATAAGAGGCGCGGATTATTTAAAGATAATTTTTCAAGGACTATAAGAGGCGTGGATTATTTAAAGATAGTTTTTCAAGGACTATAGGAGGCGTGGATTCTTTGAAGATAATTTTTCAAGGACTATAAGAGGCGTGGATTATTTAAAGATAATTTTTCAAGGACTATAAGAGGCGTGGATTATTTAAAGATAATTTTTCAAGGACTATAAGAGGCGTGGATTATTTAAAGATAATTTTTCAAGGACTATAACAGGCGTGGATTATTTAAAGATAATTTTTCAAGGACTGTAAGAGGCGTGGATTATTTAAAGATAATTTTTCAAGGACTATAAGAGGCGTGGATTTATTAAAGAATATTTTTTCAAGGACTATAAGAGCCGTAGATTATTTAAAGATAACTTTTCAAGGACTATAAGAGGCGTGGATTTATTAAAGAATATTTTTTCAAGGACTATAAGAGCCGTAGATTATTTAAAGATAACTTTTCAAGGACTATAAGAGGCGTGGATTTATTAAAGAATATTTTTTCAAGGACTATAAGAGCCGTAGATTATTTAAAGATAACTTTTCAAGGACTATAAGAGGCGTGTATTATTTAAAGAATATTTTTTCAAGGACTATTACGTTAATTTAATCTAATCGTCTTTTTATGATTTTCAAGCTCATATCACAACACATTTGTCTATGTTTTCAAAGCATTCAAATTAAGCTTATCACAAAGTGCATCGTTTACAAATAATCATCATCATCGACATTCATTTTGGTTTTAATGTTACAATTTTACATTCGTGAAGACAGCCAACAAGCAACACATTGGCTTAAATGTCTGCCATTGAGTATACCGACATCGACAGACACACAGAACCAGAAGAATTGTAATAACAATTTCAAGAGAGAGAAAAAAATAACATTGTTGCCAAAAGCCAATAAAGAAAACTGCCGGAACATTTCGCCACATCTCGATATCCTACAAACATTTATTTACTCTTCCCTACACATTGGATAACAAACAAGTGGTGCAGGTGGTGGTGGTGGTGGAGGCCAGGGAGAACTCTTCTATGTTTCTCCTACGCCAAAATGGCTGTTGCCAAAGGATATTAACATAACAAGTATTTCTGGAAATTTTCCATATGGTCATAACACTTATGAAATCGTTTGGAATAGCAAAGTTTTGAAATGCAGCAACAACCAAGAGGGACATTTCCTTTAAGCCGAAGAAGGAAAAATAATGGAGTTCTTATAGTTTTAAAGTTACATAAATGTAAACCCCTGGTCCTCTTCGTTTTTACTTCACATCGTGTCAGGATTTCTCAACACTTGTCTCAATTAAATTAAACATTTCGAAAGGAAATGAAGTGCAGTAACAGCTGTTGCAGCTCTTCTCAGCCAGCATTTGGTGATGATGATTCCCTGCACGATATGGCTTAAGGTGGAAACCGAGAAAGTGTTGAAAACAGGTTTATATTTCAGTTCTATTTTTATGATAGCTGTTAAGAGTGGGTTAACATTCCGAGGAACTTCACAATGGAATACGTTTACATTTAAAGTGGTATTGGAATGCTGGTATTTTGCGTTGTAATATTGAATTACAACATTCTGTAACCAGGTCAGAATCACGTGGCAGAATTGTAACAAATTTTATTTCCGGTAGATTTAAATTGAATGCGCCACAGACTCGGAGATTTATCTGCGGCCTATTGAAAGCATGTATTTATTACACATCGCTTGTGTGGCATCTCCAGCCATGCGTGGGAGTTAATTTTACCAATCAGCCACAGATTGTATCTTTCGTAATACGAAGAAGTGAGTTACCCATGGCAGCTGTAGAAGACCACAAAGCAAATGAAACCTCACATCTAAGATAGGCAAAAGAAAAACAATATTTTGTACAACAAAAAAAAACTTCTTTATAAAAAGAGAGGGTGACATTGTGGTATGACGGGTACCATATTGCGTATACGTAACATGAGGAGGCTATTACTCATGTTCACATTAAGGTATGGCTTTGGTTAGGCCAATTGTTTCCTTTACATGACAAATTTACAGTTACTACTTCGAAATGAGCAGAAGTTTTTTAAAGAATATTTTTTAAAAGACTACAAGAGGAGTGGATTGTTTAAAGAATATTTTTCAACGAAATTTTTTCAAGGATCATCTCAAGAGGCGTGGACTATTTAAAGAATTTTTTTCAAGGACCATCCAAAGAGGCGTGGATTAGTTGAAGAATTTTTTTCAAGGAGGCGTGGATTAGTTGAAGAATTTTCCAAAGAGGCGTGGATTAGTTGAAGAATTTTTTTCAAGGACCATCCAAAGAGGCGTGGATTAGTTGAAGAATTTTTTTGCAAGACTATAGGAGGCGTGGATTTTTTAAAGAATATTTTTCAAGGACCATCACAAGATGCGTGGATTTTTTAATGAATATTTTTCAAGGACCATCACAAGGCGTGGATTACTTAAAGAATATTTTTCAAGGACCACCACAAGGCGTGGATTAGTTAAAAAATATTTTTCAAGGACCACCACAAGGCATGGATTTGATAAAGAATATTTTCAAGGACCACCACAAGGCGTGGATTAGTTAAAGAATATTTTCAAGGACAACCACAAGGCGTGGATTAGTTAAAGAATATTTTCAAGGACTACCACAAGGCGTGGATTAGTTAAAGAATATTTTCAAGGACCACCACAAGGCGTGGGAGGATTTTTTAAAGAATATTTTTCAAGGACCACCACAAGGCGTGAGTGGATTTAGTTAAAGAATATTTTTCAAGGACCACCACAAGGCGTGAGTGGATTAGTTAAAGAATATTTTTCAAGTACCACCATAAGGCGTGAGTATTAGTTAAAGAATATTTTTCAAGGACCACCACAAGGCGTGAGGGATTAGATTTTTTAAAAAATATTTTTCAAGGACCATCAAGATGCGCGGATTTTTTAAGGAATATTTTTCAAGTACCACCATAAGGCGTGAGTGGATTAGTTAAAGAATATTTTTCAAGGACCATCAAGACGAGGATTACTTAAAGAATATTTTTCAAGGACCACCACAAGGCGTGGATTAGTTAAAGAATATTTTCAAGGACAACCACAAGGCGTGGATTAGTTAAAGAATATTTTCAAGGACTACCACAAGGCGTGGATTAGTTAAAGAATATTTTCAAGGACCACCACAAGGCGTGGGTGGATTAGTTAAAGAATATTTTTCAAGGACCACCACAAGGCGTGAGTGGATTAGTTAAAGAATATTTTTCAAGGACCATCAAGACGAGGATTACTTAAAGAATATTTTTCAAGTACCACCATAAGGCGTGAGTGGATTAGTTAAAGAATATTTTTCAAGGACCACCACAAGGCGTGAGTGGATTAGTTAAAGAATATTTTTCAAGGACCATCAAGACGAGGATTACTTAAAGAATATTTTTCAAGTACCACCATAAGGCGTGGATTTTTAAAGAATATTTTTCAAGGACCACCAAAAGTCGTGGATTTTTAAAGAATATTTTTCATGGACCAACAAAAGGCGTGGATTGTTCTAGAATATTTTTCAAGGACCACCACAAGGCGTGGGTGGATTAGTTAAAGAATATTTGCAAGTAGTTACAGCCATATTTATAAAGAATATTATTTTAAGGTTTTAAAATGGCGAGGAGACTTCAAAATGGCGTTTTGTAAAGGACCCTCAAGAGGCATGGATTTATTAAAGACATTTTTAAAGAACTAATAAAGACAATGATTTATTAAGCAAGTAAGAAAGTGTCTGTCGGTGCTGCCGACAGATATATACCCCCAGCCTATGGGTTGCGGAGGTCTCCGGAATTACACATATTTTTTATTAGCTTTGTATAACAGCCAGTGAGCGAAGCAGTATAGTCGGATGGGGCCGACCATATGATACCCTACACAACTTCCACGAAAATATAACTTTTATTGGTTCTACATTCTGAGCTTGTGTGTATTTGTGTATTTGCACCCTCTTGACCGACTAGAGGTCAACAAATATTACCAGTATTCAGTACAGTCCTTCTAATTACATGTCCACATTCCCTTCACCGTGGGTTGTGTTGTGATGATTGGCTTATAAGGGCTTATGTGGTTTTCGATCCACATCATCCCAAAATTATAATCTGATCATCACCGAAAGTTATAGGCGTAGTCCTTGACTACAACTGGAACCTCATGGAACATTTTAAAGCGATCAGAACTATATTCCGCCTCCTAGTGTCTAAATAATATATGAATACGTAAGCACCTGTAAATATTTAAGAGTAACTCCCACATCCGAGTACATATGACTATATAATTGGTATCAATTTAAAGGTCACCCACACTTCTTGGATATACTCTCGGGTCTATGTCCTTCAGGGGTAAATATATACGCTATAGAGTTTAAATTTTGTAATTTTTCACACAAAAGTCAGGATTCATTTGACCCGCTAAATATATATCTCTATCAAAACAGGCCATAATTGCGGCCTCTAGAGTGACCAGAAAATTAGACAAAAATAAAGTTTTTGGTCAATAGTGGTCTTCAGAACCTAGAACCCATCATACATGCAAAATTTCGTGAAGATTGGTCCATAAATGTGGCATTTATCGTGCTTACAAATTACAATGGACAGACGGACGGATACACATGTCTAGACCAACTCCGTTAGTCGAAATATGACGATCGGTATACTTAAAGGTCTAGGACCAAAATATCGCGGCGTGACAAACTCTTGGTGCTGCACAAAGCTATAATACCCTGACAACATAGTGGTGTAGGATATAAATATATTTCTATTAAAGAGGTTTCAGATTTAATGTTGATATAATTTTATAAAATATTGACCATTTGTGAGGGAGGTACCAGAAGGAGTGAACTACAGGGTCCCATCTTCGGAATTGATATCGGGTTGGCAAAGATAATAGGTTGTCCAATTTTATTGGACAAAATTTTCAATATTTACTAATATTGAAAATTTTGACCGTTTGTGAGGGAGATACCAGAAGGAGTGGACCAATGCGTCCCATCTTCGAACTTATTTAGTCTTCGTAAAGATAATGGTCTTTGCAAAGTTTGGTTCAAAACGGACATTCCATTAGCTTGATATTAGTTTTATAAATATTGAAAATTTTGACCCTCTGTGAGGGATGTTCCAGAAATAGTGGACCAATGGGTCCCATCTTCAAACTTTTTCTAGGATTGGTCCAATAGGTTGCACAAAGTTTCGTTAAAATCGAATAGTCCGTTTGCATGTTATTATTAAATTAATGTTTAACACATGTTAGACCATTTTTTGGACGGATAGACGTACATGTGTAAATCGATTCCAGATTTTCTGAAACGGATTTTGTCCAAAGAAACATAGGGTCTAAAACCAATATTTCGATGAGGCACATTTTCACCATATCAAAGTGTATATACCCTATTAGCCATAAGGCTGAGGGTATAAAAATAATATTTCAAGGTCTATAAGAGACGTGAAAATTTTCAATATATTTTTTAAAGTTTCCAAGAGATGTGGATTTTTTAAAAAAAATACTATTAAGGACTGTAAGAAGTGTGAATTTTTAAGGTAAGGCTTTCAAGGTACTGAAGAGACGTGGATTGTTTAAAGATTTTTATCAAGGTACTGAAGAAACGTGGATATTTTTAATTTCTAAATGACTATAAGAGAAACGGAATACGCTACTTATTCCACGTTAAACAGAACTTGTTTTTTTCATTTTCTCCAGTGTTTTTTGTTTGTTTTTTTTTTTTTTTAACAGAAACTTTATAGAGAATATTCCTTATACCATGTTCGTGGATAGTAATAATGTAATTGTTCTCCAAAATAAATTTGTTTGTGCTTTTATTTTTAGTGGTTTGCAAAACAACAAATATTTTTGTTTAAAATTTATTTATAATTTCATTTACCCTCAAAACAGGAATTCAACCAAAAATGTATATTGACATTTTCATTATTCTGAAGTATGCCAACATTTATTAAATATCTCATAGCTATAGACGTCGCAGTCTAGTCGTCTTATTTTCTCTTACTCCCGTACTGTTGTACACCCAAAACGGATGTTGAAATTATGGTCTCATTCATTTGTTAGAAATTTTTCCACTTGTCGTTATACATTTTGTTCACCCACACGTTGTTGTTTTATTGTTGGTGGGTGTTTTAATAATTAATGCTATGTTTGTCACATAAAAAGATAGGCCCATACACATAAATACATATTTACACATTGTGTAAATATTTGAATGTAAGAAAACTTGATATGTTTCGTAGTTATAATGTATTTTGAGCTTTATAAAAGGAAAACCAGTAGGGAAAGTTCAAAAGTCGGACGTGGCCGACTATATGATACCCTTCACCACTTTGGGAGCATACAAGAGATGTTAACATCTGAAATATCCTGTAGATAGAACAGACATAGAATCTTTGGAGGACCATTGAGATGCAATCGGGTGAAATTAAGTGTGCTCTCTAGATTGATATTTGAACCAATTGAAAAAATTCCATACACATACCATTTTGAAATCAATGAAAATTTGCATTTCAAACGGACAGATTTGGATTCTTTGGTGTACCACTTGTATGAAATCGAGTAAGGTTATTTACGGGGGCTATAACACATGGACTTTATTGAGCAACAGTTGCATACAACATTTTTTTTTATTATCACTCTATATTCAATCTCTCTATATAAAATCAAACGAAAATGTATATAAGACATATATCAATATCTGAACCGATTTCCACAAACCTTATCATATATAATTTATTCCTCAATTGCATTCGCTATGCAACATTTCCCAAAAAATCAGAAAAAACCTATATATGGGAGCTATATCTAGATCTGAACCGATTTTAACAAAAAATTGTCCCAATCGGACAAATATTGGGAGTTTGGTACATGATTCACATAAAATCGGACGAAACTATATATGGGAGCTATATATAATCTCAACCGATTCCAACAAAATTTTGCATACATAAGTATGTACCTGATTCAGTGCGCTGTGCAAAATTTTGTCACAATCGGACAAATATTGAAAGTTTGTTGCATGATTTACAAAAAATCGGACGAAACTATAAATCGGAGCTATATCTAAATTTCAACCGATTTCAACAAAACTTCACATACATAAGTATGGACCTGATTCAGAGCGCTGTGCAAAATTTTGTCACAACCGGACAAATATTTGGAGTTTGGTACACCATTTACCTAACATCGGACGAAACTATATATAGGAGCTATATCTAAATCTCAACCGATTTCAACAAAACTTCCCTGACATTAAGCTAAACCTAATTCAGTACGCTGTGCAAAATTTTGGCACAATCGGACAAATATTTGGAATTTGGTGCATCATTTACCTAAAATCGGACGAAACTATATATGGGAGCTATATCTAAATCTGAACCGATTCCAACAAAACTACATATACAAAAGTATGGACCTGATTCAGTGCGCTGTGCAAAATGTTGGCACAATCGGATAAATATTGGGAGTTTGGTACACCATTTACCTAGAATCGAACGAAACTATATATGGGAGCTATATCTAAATCTGAACCGATTCCAACAAAATTTTGCATACATCAGTTGGGACGTAATTAAGTACTGTGTGCAAAATGTTGCTTCAATGGGACCAATATTGTAAGTTTGGTGCACTATTTACATTAAATCGGACGAAACTATATGTGGGAGCTATATCGAAATCTGAACCGATTTTCTCCAATTTCAATAGGGTTCGTCCTTGGGCCAAATAAGTGACATGTGTCCATATTCCCTTCACCATGGATTGTGTTGTGATGTCCGGCTTATTATTGTGGCCTATAGATAGACTCGAAAAAAACTCATTTCATCGCAAAATTATTAGATGATCATCACCGAAAATTATAGGCGTTGTTCTTGACCATAACGTGAACCTCATGGTACATTTCAAAGCGATCAGCGCTATATTTCCGCCCTCCAGTGTTGGTAATGATTGACTGAAGAATATCTGAATACGTAATCAACTATAAATATTTATGTGTATCTTCAACATCCGAGTACATACGACAATACAATTGGTCCCCATTTAAAGGTCAAACACTCCTCTTGGAAATATTACCAACTTCTAGGGTCTATGTCCTTCGGTGGTAAATACGTACGCTATAAAATACAAATTTTGCCATTTTTCACACAAAACCACAACCGTTAAATATTGACCGATCTTTATCAAAACAGGCATGTTTATTCTTTGGCCCGATCCCCTTCTCCATGTACATATTCGCGATGTTTGGGTCTTATTTACGGACTCTGGAGTGACCACAAAAACCGGCAAAAATTAAGTATTTGGTCCATTTCATCCCCTAAATATTAACCGATCTTTAATAAAAACAATAGGGGTCTTTATTGGGCAGAACCATTCGTACATGAAAAATTTCGTGAAGATTGGACTATAACTGTGGCCTGTAGCGTGTTTACAAATTATAACGGACAGACGGACGGACACACATGTCTAGATCGACTCAGCTAGTCGAGACCAATATTTCGCGGCGCTACAAACTCTTGGGGCTGCACAAAGCTATAATCCCTTACAACATAGTTGTGTAGGGTATATAATAGTCCACGCCTGTTTTGGTCCCTGAAAATTATTCATTAATAAATCCACACCACTTATGGTCCTAGAAAAAACATTCTTCAATAAATTTACGCCTC
>NW_026887375.1:0-84971 GCF_032173495.1 Musca vetustissima
AAATCCAAATTGCTACAAATTTAGTACCATTTAGTAATTCTCATACTCATAGGTAAGAATTTCTAAAACTACATCAATCCATCAATCCTAATCTTACTTCCACCAAAGTCCAAATTGTTCCAAATTATTTTTAAGTCCAAATATTAGGATTCCCGCTCACACAAAACGAATTGTTCCATATTTAGTACCAATTAGGTCTTCTCGTATCCATAAGTACGAAATTCCAATACTTCCTTAATCTTGCAATTTTAATTACAAATTTACGTTTACTATCTCTATCCGTTAACTCGAATCAAAATTGTACCAATTTTTTACCATTTAGTACACATAATGACGAATTTTAAAAAATTACCGACATATCTCAATTCTGCACTCAAACTGTAATATTAATTCAAAATTTTAGAATACAGCCCTACCGTTCACACATTTGTAACATTTCCGGACCCATTTTGTACTTTTTGTTTCTATAATTAACAATTTCCTAAACTATGTCAATCATACACTCCAACAGTAATTTTAATTAAAAAATTCGGGAGTCCAGCTCTATCCGTTCACACATATTCAAGTTGTACGAAATATAGTACTATTTAGTACACATAGGTACTATGCTTCCATATCTCAATTCTATATTCAAACATCAACCATTAGTCCAAATTATGGGTTTCCAGCTCTCTCCGTTCACCCAAATCCTTGTAGTGCCGTTTAGTACTTTTCGTACACATAAATACGAGTTTCCAAAGATGTCTCTATAGCTCAATCTTCAACAGAAATCTTAATTCCAAATTTCAGGTTTTCAGTTCTATCCTTTCAAGCAAAATCCAAATTGTACTAAATTTAGTACCATGTAGTACCTTTCGTACCAATAAGTACGAATTTCATAATCTACCTCAGTCCTACATTCCAACAGTCATTTTAATTCCCAATTTGAAGACTTCAGCTCTGTCTGTTCACCTAAATCCAACTTCCACCAAATTTAGTACCATTTAGTACTTTTCGTACAAATAAGTACGATTTTTTAAAGCTAATTCCGATTATTAAGATTCCATCTCTACACACTCAACTGAATGTAAATAGTACGAAATTTAGTACCATTTTACACTTTTTATACACATAAGTACGAATGTACTTATTTCCGTACATCAACACTACTTCCCAACCAGTATTCCATTTCATATGTCAAGATTCATGCTTCAATATATATACAACAGGAAGTAAATTCAGTAAAGTTTAGTACCTTTAGTATACATATAGGTCGAATTTCCAAAAACCCTTTGCACATCATTCTAACTTTCCATCAGTGACCAACATTCCAAATTTCAGAATTCTAGCTCTTCCCGTTCGCTAATATAAAGGGTACCATATTTGGTACATTTTAGTACTTTTCGTACCCTTCTACTTCCAACAAAACTTCCTGCATACCCCGATCCTACACCCCCATAATGACTGTACACTGTAGTATGAATTTCCAAAACTTCCTGCTTAACCCAAACCTACACTTCACAGAGATCCTAATTCCAAGTTTCAGAATTCCAACGCTATCGGTTCACTCACAATCCAAATTGTACCAAATTTGGCACACAGTAGTATGAATTTCCAAAACCTCCAACTTACCCTAACCCTACAACCCCACGGTGACCCTAAATCCAAGTTTCAGGATTACAACTCTATCGGTTCACTCACAATTCAAATTGTACCAAATTTAGTACAAAGTAGTACGGATTTCCAAAACCTCCTACTTACCCCAATCCTACACCACCACAGTGATCCTAACACCAAGTATCAGGATTCCAACTCTATCTGTTCGCCCACAATTAAAATTGTACCACATTTAGTACACAGTAGTACCAATTTCCAAAACATCCTACATACCCCAATCCTACACCCCCACAATGATCCTAAATCCAAGTTTTAGGATTCCAACTCTATCGGTTCACCCTCAATTCAAATTGTACCAAATTAAGTACATAGTAGTACCAATTTCCAAAACTTCCTACATACCCCAATCCTACACCCCCATAGTGATCCTAAATCCAAGTTCCAGGATTCCAACTCCATCGGTTTATCCCCAATTCAATTTGTACCAAATTTAGAACACTTTAGTACGAATTTCCAAAACTTCCTACAGACCCCAATCCTACACCCTCACAGTGATCCTAAATCCAAGTTTCAGGATTCCAACTCTATCGGTTCACCCCCAATTCAAATTGTACCAAATTTAGTACACAGTACTATGAATTTCCAAAACTTCCTACAGACCCCAATCCTACACCCCCACAGTGATCCTATATCCAAGTTTCAGGATTCCAACTCTATCGGTTCATCCACAATTCAATTTGTACCAAATTTATTACACTGTAGTACGAATTTCCAAAACTTCCTACATACCCCAATTCTACACCCCCACAGTGATCCTAAATCAAAGTTTCAAGATTCCAACTCTATCGATTCATCCACAATTCAATTTGTACCAAATTTAGTACACTGTAGTACGAATTTCCAAAACTTCCTACAGACCCCAATCCTACACCCTCACAGTGATCCTAAATCCAAGTTTCTGGATTCCAACTCTATCGGTTCACCTACAGTTCAAATTGTACGATATTTAGTACACAGTAGTACGAATTTCCAAAACGTCCCACTTAACCCTAACTTTCACCCCCAGACTGATCCTAAATCCAAGATTTATGATTCCAACTCTATCGGTTCACCCACAATTCAAATTGTACCAAATTTAGTACACATTAGTAAAAATTTTTTAAACTTCCTACATATCTCGATCTTACACCCCAACAGTTATCCTGACTCCAAATTTCATGATTCTAGCTCTATTGGTTCGCATAAAATTCAAATTGTACCAAATTTAGTACCATTTAGTACCCATGAATATAAATTACTGAAACTGGGTAAAAAAATTCCAAAACTACGTACATTCCCAATTCTACACTCAAATGTCCAACTCCTAATGTTAATTTCAAATTTCAGGATTCCAGCTCGATTTGTATCTCCAAATTAAATTTGTACCAAATATAGTATCATATACTACTTTTCGTACACATGAGTACACGCTTTCAAAACCATCTCCTTAAATAGACTCTACATCTCATCCCTAAGTCGCATTCCAAATTTCAAGTTTTTAGCTCTATCAATTCACATGCTACGAAATTGTACAAAATTAAGTACATTTTAGTACTTTTCGTACCCTTCTATTTCGAATTTCCAAAAACCCGTTGGTACATCTATCCTACACTCAGCGACCACCAATCCAAATTTCAGAGTTCTAGCTCTACCGGTTCGCCAAATATAAATGGTATCACATTTAGTACTTTTCGTACCGTTCTAGTACGAATTTCCAAAAACGCTTTTGTACATCTTCCTAACTTTACATCAGTAACCCACATTCCAAATTTCAGAATTCTAGCTCTTCCCGTTCGTCTAATACAAAGGGTACCATATTTGGTACATTTTAGTACTTTTCGTACCCTTCTAGTTCGAATTTCTACTCACTCACTCACTTAACACTAAGCTCTTTTATATATATAGATAATAGGCGTGGATTTTTAAAGGGAGAATTTTTTCGCAAGGATTATTTAGGATAAGGATTTTTTCTTAAGGATTATTAAGGATAATAGGCGTGGATTTTTAAAGGGAGAATTTTTTCGCAAGGATTATTTAGGATAAGGATTTTTTCTTAAGGATTATTAAGGATAATAGGCGTGGATTTTTAAAGGGAGAATTTTTTCGCAAGGATTATTTAGGATAAGGATTTTTTCTTAAGGATTATTAAGGATAATAGGCGTGGATTTTTAAAGGGAGAATTTTTTCGCAAGGATTATTTAGGATAAAGATTTTTTCTTAAGGATTATTAAGGATAATAGGCGTGGATTTTTAAAGGGAGATTTTTTTTGCAAGGATTATTTAGGATAAGGATTTTTTCTTAAGGATTATTAAGGATAATAGGCGTGGATTTTTAAAGGGAGATTTTTTTTCGCAAGGATTATTTAGGATAAGGATTTTTTCTTAAGGATTATTAAGGATAATAGGCGTGGATTTTTAAAGGGAGAATTTTTTCGCAAGGATTATTTGCTATAAGGATTTTTTCTTAAGGATTATTAAGGATAATAGGCGTGGATTGTTTAAGGATTTTTTCTTAAGGATTATAAGGGTAATAGGCGTGGATTGTTTAAGAATTTTTTTTCGCAAGGATTATTAAGGATAATAGGCGGGGATTGTTTAAGGATTTTTTTTCGCAAGGATTATTAAGGATAATAGGCGGGGATTTTTAAAGAATTTTTTTCGCAAGGATTATTAAAGCCTATGGTCGACACTATTTTACTTGTTTTTAATTTTAAGCACATTTCTATGTTCATGAAAAGTATAGACCGTCTATTTTGAATCAATAAAAAGTCCATTTTATATTCTAAATGTTCTCTTCATCATCATTCCATTCTGCATAATTTAAAGCTATAAAATGTTGTGTTCATTTAAAAAAATAAAGAATATCCCCCATTTAGGAAATTAATATTATCCGCTTTTGCTGCCAGCTCATTATATTTTTATGTTCGGTTAATCCTTCTTATTATTATTGTCTGTACCTGAATACACGTTCTATTCCTCTGCTGCATTTCTGTGTGTGTGTGTGTGTGCGTGCTCCGAGTGATTTTGCTTAGCTACTGACATACTTCGCCCTGACGAAAACTAAAGTCAACCAAACGTTTGGCTTAACCAACAACAAGCAGAGGTTAGCAGCTCCACATCCTGAGGACCTAACGAAGATATAACAATGGTCCTAATTAATTTTGTATTTTTATTTTCACTTTCACAAATTTCATTTATATTGCAATTTGTAAAATAGAGAATGGAAAAATGAATGGAAGGGAGAGGGAAGGTGTGGTTTAATGTAAAGCGGTTAAAGAAGATAAGCAGCTCAACAATTAGAGGAAATTAATTCCTGTTGTCTGAGATGATGTTTTTGAAAATCATAAAGGATGTATGGCTGAATGTAAATATATTGAGTATCAAATTTTTCAAAGCTATAAATATAATGATTCTAAAAATATATTTCGTATGGAATTATTTTCTATTTAAAAATTTGCATTTCTAAATAGAATAGATTTTTTTCTCCTAAATTTGAGAACAATAGAAATTTCCAGTAACGAGTTATTATTTCAAGTGTAATTAAAATAGATAATATTACCCTGAAAGCCCTTAACGTGTAGTTCCTTGAACTGTATCCTCTTTTGTTATATGAAAATCATCATTTGCCATGGTGATTTTCATTTTTCAAACTAAAATTTTATAAGGCATCCTCATATCATAGTAAGTACGCAAAATATTAAATCCTCGTGTACATGTGTGTGAGTGTGTGGGCGACTAAAATTTCAACAATTCCTCTAATGAGGAACTAAGATATCATTGTTTGTTGTTTTGTTTTTAATGCAAACTTAATTGCCGTATTTCCGAAAAGGGTTAATCTGCTTTGTTGGCATGTTTTTTTTGAGAAATGAAGCCGGAAGGGTTGCATTGAATTGGCACGAATTATAGTTTTAAAGCTTTTATTTATTTCATGATATTAAAAAATAATTTTGAGCTCAATTTTTACCGTTGTGTGTGGAAGGTACAAGAAAGAGTGGACCGATGGGTTCCATCTTCGATCATGATTCAAGTTTTGGGGAAATATTACAATGTTCAATATTTAGATAAAATTAGTTACTCCCTTTTGAGAGTATCAACTCCAAATAGCCTGAAACGGATCTGGTCCAAAGAAACATTGGTTTTAAAACAAACATTTCGATTAGGTATACAGGGTGAGATAAATAAAAATAAACTGCAACAAAGTCAAACGCCATAATTTTTACATTTTTATACCCTCCACCATAGTATAGAGGGTATATTAATTTTGTCATTCCGTTTGTAACTCATCGAAATATTCATTTTCGACCCCATAAAGTATATATATTCTTGATCAGGGTAAAATTCTAAGTTGATCTAGCCCTATCCGTCCGTCCGTCTGTTGTAATCACGCTATCTTCTGAAGGAATCGAAATAGGGTGCTGAAATTTTACATAGGTTTGTCTTTTGTCTGCAGGCAGGTCAAGTTCGAAGATGGGATATATCGGTCCACGTTTAGGCAAAGCTCCAATATAACGGTAACCTCCAATTTTCGGTATTTTGGTGTTCTTGAGCGCGTTTTTCAATCGAATTCAGTGAAATTTGTGTACATTGGGTTCTTATTGGGTATTAATTTTCTCCACAAAAAATTATAAATATAAGTCCACTTTTTCTGGTAGCTTCCATATAACGGTACCACCTAATTTTCAGTATTTTGGGTAATTTAGTATTTTCAGCTGTAATTTATGTAATTTATGAACATAGGTCCATTTTTTCGGGTAGCCTCTATATAAGGATACCCCCAATTTTCATCATTTTGGGGTTCTTGAGCGTGTTTTTCAACCGAAATCGCTGCAATTTGGTCTTTTGTATTCGTATATGGTAACTAATATCTCCACCAAAAATTATTAATATTCGACCCCTTTTTGGGGTAGTCCCCATATATGTTGTCAGGGTATTATAGCTTTGTGCAGCCCCAAAAGTTTGTAAAGCCGCGAAATCTTTAAGTATACCGATCGTCATATCTCGACTAGCTGAGTCGATCTAGACATGTGTGTCCGTCCGTCTGTCCATTATAATTTGTAAACACGATACAGGCCACAGTTATGGACCAATCTTCACGAAATTTTGCATGTAGGATGAGTTCTGGCTAATGAAGACCCCTATTTTGGAAAAGATCGGTTAATATTTAGGGAATGAAATGGACCAAAAACTTTATTTTTGTCGGTTTTTCTGGTAGCTCCAGAGACCGTAATTATGGCCCAAACACCGCGTTTTTTGCATGGAGAAGGGGATCGGGCCAAAGAATAAGCATACATGTTTTGATAAAGATCGGCCAATATTTACCGGCAAAATTTGTATTCTATAGCGTATATATTTACCACTGAAGGACATAGACCCGAAATGAGGATAGTATCTCCAAGAGGAGTGGCTGACCTTTAAATTGATACCAATTATATTGTCGTAGGTACTCGGATGCGGGAGTTACACTTAAATATTTACAGGTGCTTACGTATTCATATATTATTTAGTAACCTATTACCACATTGGAGGGCGGGCATTGGAGCGCTGATCGCTTTGAGATGTTCCATGAGGTTCCAGTTAGTCAAGGAAAACGCCTAAAATGTTAGGAGATCAGATCAGATCAGATAATAATTTTTCGGATGAAGTGGAACGAAAACTTAATTATTTGTATTTTCGAGTCGAAAGCCGAACATCACAACACAACCCACGGTGAAGGGAATCTGGACAAGTAATTAGAGGGGCTGTACTGATTATTAGTAACATTTGCTGACCTCTAGCCAGTCAAAAGTGTGCAAATATCGCGAAATATTCCCCATTCTCAGAATATAGTACCACAGAAAATTAGATTTTCATGGAAGTTGTGTAGGGTATCGTATGGTCGGCCCCGTCCGACTGTACTGCTCTGTTCACTGGTTTATACTAAAATAGTTATCTAATTTGTTCCGTGTTTTGGGTTTGGTTCTAAGACTCTGTTGTAATCTTTTCACCTGTGGAGGATATCGAGATAAAAAACTAGAACGTAAGGTTCGATAATAAACTATATATGAACTATAACCCACATTTAGACCAGGAGGAGTGGATCGATATTCCCCATCTTCGAACTTGAACTAAGTTTGGAACAAATAATAAGATGGGCAAAGTTTGGATGAAATCAAAATTTTCCCAAATTAATTTGGCAAAAAAAAAAAAAATGGGGTCTAAAACCAATATTTCGATTTTCACCGTGTCAAAGTGTATACACCCTCATTAGCCATAAGGCTGAGGGTATAATTATCCATTAAAACAATTTTGAAATTTGAATTATGGTTTACATAATCGGTTTGTAGAAATGTCGGTATAGGTCCACTTTTTAGTATGTTATTATATATTTTCATTTCAAGTACCTGCCAGTATATCTATGGTGAAGGGTATCCAAAGTTCGGCCCGGCCGAACATAACGCTTTTTCACTTGTTTTTTTTTCATTTTATTGAATGAAAGCAAAAAAGTCGGAAACAGCGTCAAATTTTATAATAATAAGTTTAGATTTGTTCGAATTGGTCACCTTTGGCAGGAATTATGGCCTTCAAACGGCCAATGAAACCGTCACACGCTGCCCAAATGTTGTTCTGCGCTATTTTGGCTCATTCCCGGCGAATCGCTTTACTTGAGGTGATCGACACTTTGGTATTTTTTAGTGCCAACCTTGCTTTCCAAAATACTACAGACGCAATAGTCCAACGGATTGGTATCCGGAGATTTTGCGCTGGAAATGATGCGAGGAACCTCATTTTGTAACCATTCTTGGGTGGCGCGTGCTGAGTCATTTTGGAATGTCCAAAGTCTGCGGCCAAAATGTTTGCGTGCTCAAGGCTTTAATACACCCTCCAAAATATTTTCACGATAATATTCGGCATTTATTCTGATGCCACGGTCGATCAATACGAGTGGAGAGCGACCATCAGCTGTTATGGCGGCCCACACCATTACCATGGCCGGCGCTTGAGTTCTGGTGGCCAAACGAAGGTGCACCTTTTCAGCTGGCAAGTAAACAAGATAATTTTGTTTATTTACAAACTGCTGGACAACAAATGCTGCCCAAATGTTGTTCTGCGCTATTTTGGCTCATTCCCGGCGAATCGCTTTACTTGAGGTGATCGACACTTTGGTATTTTTTAGTGCCAACCTTGCTTTCCAAAATACTACAGACGCAATAGTCCAACGGATTGGTATCCGGAGATTTTGCGCTGGAAATGATGCGAGGAACCTCATTTTGTAACCATTCTTGGGTGGCGCGTGCTGAGTCATTTTGGAATGTCCAAAGTCTGCGGCCAAAATGTTTGCGTGCTCAAGGCTTTAATACACCCTCCAAAATATTTTCACGATAATATTCGGCATTTATTCTGATGCCACGGTCGATCAATACGAGTGGAGAGCGACCATCAGCTGTTATGGCGGCCCACACCATTACCATGGCCGGCGCTTGAGTTCTGGTGGCCAAACGAAGGTGCACCTTTTCAGCTGGCAAGTAAACAAGATAATTTTGTTTATTTACAAACTGCTGGACAACAAATGCTGCCCAAATGTTGTTCTGCGCTATTTTGGCTCATTCCCGGCGAATCGCTTTACTTGAGGTGATCGACACTTTGGTATTTTTTAGTGCCAACCTTGCTTTCCAAAATACTACAGACGCAATAGTCCAACGGATTGGTATCCGGAGATTTTGCGCTGGAAATGATGCGAGGAACCTCATTTTGTAACCATTCTTGGGTGGCGCGTGCTGAGTCATTTTGGAATGTCCAAAGTCTGCGGCCAAAATGTTTGCGTGCTCAAGGCTTTAATACACCCTCCAAAATATTTTCACGATAATATTCGGCATTTATTCTGATGCCACGGTCGATCAATACGAGTGGAGAGCGACCATCAGCTGTTATGGCGGCCCACACCATTACCATGGCCGGCGCTTGAGTTCTGGTGGCCAAACGAAGGTGCACCTTTTCAGCTGGCAAGTAAACAAGATAATTTTGTTTATTTACAAACTGCTGGACAACAAATGCTGCCCAAATGTTGTTCTGCGCTATTTTGGCTCATTCCCGGCGAATCGCTTTACTTGAGGTGATCGACACTTTGGTATTTTTTAGTGCCAACCTTGCTTTCCAAAATACTACAGACGCAATAGTCCAACGGATTGGTATCCGGAGATTTTGCGCTGGAAATGATGCGAGGAACCTCATTTTGTAACCATTCTTGGGTGGCGCGTGCTGAGTCATTTTGGAATGTCCAAAGTCTGCGGCCAAAATGTTTGCGTGCTCAAGGCTTTAATACACCCTCCAAAATATTTTCACGATAATATTCGGCATTTATTCTGATGCCACGGTCGATCAATACGAGTGGAGAGCGACCATCAGCTGTTATGGCGGCCCACACCATTACCATGGCCGGCGCTTGAGTTCTGGTGGCCAAACGAAGGTGCACCTTTTCAGCTGGCAAGTAAACAAGATAATTTTGTTTATTTACAAACTGCTGGACAACAAATGCTGCCCAAATGTTGTTCTGCGCTATTTTGGCTCATTCCCGGCGAATCGCTTTACTTGAGGTGATCGACACTTTGGTATTTTTTAGTGCCAACCTTGCTTTCCAAAATACTACAGACGCAATAGTCCAACGGATTGGTATCCGGAGATTTTGCGCTGGAAATGATGCGAGGAACCTCATTTTGTAACCATTCTTGGGTGGCGCGTGCTGAGTCATTTTGGAATGTCCAAAGTCTGCGGCCAAAATGTTTGCGTGCTCAAGGCTTTAATACACCCTCCAAAATATTTTCACGATAATATTCGGCATTTATTCTGATGCCACGGTCGATCAATACGAGTGGAGAGCGACCATCAGCTGTTATGGCGGCCCACACCATTACCATGGCCGGCGCTTGAGTTCTGGTGGCCAAACGAAGGTGCACCTTTTCAGCTGGCAAGTAAACAAGATAATTTTGTTTATTTACAAACTGCTGGACAACAAATATTTTCTGATCGGATAAAACCAAATTCGGCAGTTCACCACTTTCTACCCAGGGAAGCAATTATTTAGCTCTTTTGAGTCTATTTTCTATCTGTAGCGGTATAAGTTCTTGCAGATTTTAAGTGATTATTTATACTCTTTACAAGTCGAGCTTGATGATCTAAGTTTTGCAATGAAAAGGAAAAGGAAAAATTAAAATCTAGAATGGAGGGGGTGGGGGGGTTCCCTTAAATACTATTAATTATGTAGGGAGTGCATTAGTTCATATTTTCATTTCTTTTTGAAATAAAACAATTAAATAGATTTAAAAACCAAATACTAAAAAGGTGCTTTTATTTATTTATGGACATCTAAAAAGTGTGTTAGTGGGGGTTCTCAATATTAGTAACCTAGTAATTATTAACTACAGTAACGTCACATGTCTATCCTAGCTTTGAATGGATTAAAAATAATCCCAAAAATTTTGTGAATTTTTAGGTAAATTTCCCAAAAAATACAAGACACCCCGAATAAAAAAGCAAGCTGCCCGAACAAAAAAAATATTTTATTCTGAAGGCCTGGCTTTTTGTGAAATTTGACTAAATAATGAATTGGGCAAGTAGGAAGTTGTGGAAATTTATAGTAATGATACAATTTCTTTAAATTGAGAAATATGATCGATTGTTTAGGTAGGTAGCTGCGGAAATTGATATTAATGTGTATTAAATTGGATCAAAATTTGGATTTTGGCGAAATAAACTATTGGTTCATAGCTGTGGGCTGTACTGCGTTTATAAATTATAATAGACAGAAAGAAACACGTGTCTAGATCGACTCAGCTAGTCGAGATATGTCCAATGGTCCATCGACAGCGCCATCAATTGTTTTGCGTGATTCAAATATTTCAGGTCATGCAAGGTTCTTCAAGGTTCAAAAACTTGAAATACTTGGAGTATAGGAATAAAATTGGTATCATTTGAACGATAAGAACTCTAGCAATTTTGGTATCTGCTCATCAGTTTATAAATACGATTTTTTAATTATACCTTTATTACAATCTTAAATAAGTTAATAAAATACATTTCGTCTTTGCTTCAATTGGGGTAAAGAAAAAATATTTTTTTAAAAATGAACGTCTGTCGTTGGTCTTGAAAAAAAAATATTCCTTAAAAAGTTCGCGCCTTAATTGGGCCTAGAGAAAATTATTATTTAGAAAATCCACGCCTCAATTGGGTCTAGATTTAAAAAAACTCACACCTATGTTGATCCTTAAAAATTATTCATTAAAAAATCTACGCCATTTTGTTTGTTTTGAAAAAATATTCCTTAAAACTCCAAGCCTATTGAAAAGATATTGTTTAAGTTCGATACATTGCTTACGGCAATGTATATGTTCGATACATTGTTTCCCCTTCTACAGCATTACAATTAACCACTTTAATTGGCCGCTCTTCGGAGCCCAATGGGGAAATCTTCTCTGCATATCTTCCAGGAGCCTCATTCGCCTAGTTCGGATTGTAGGGGAGAGTTCGCTCTCTTCTACTATATCTCCTGGAAGCCACATTCGCTTAGTTCGGATGCAGAGAGGCGCTTTCCAATGCTGTGGTCGTAGTTGTTGATCACGGCCTTGCTGTAGCTTTCTTGCCCATCGCAACATCACTTGCTTTCGAACTCTCGTAGAGTAAACACTTGCGTTATCGTTTTCGTAGAATAAACATCTCTCGCTATCGTAGTTAACGCACGCTAAGGTAAAGTCTTGTTTCTCACGGAACCCACCTACTTTACGATAAAGATTGAAAATATTTACTAAACTCTATTTCGTCTTTCTTTTCTTTATTTTTGGGGTTTCACTGCTATACGGTATCACGCCAACATTTTGATCCATTCGAGCCGGATAGAAATTAGCATTTTCGTTGTCGGATCGTCTACCAATAAATTGTGACGTTGTTGCTAATATCGACCTTTTTCCTATTTGAGGAACATAACACCTCATCATCACCAAATCATCAAAAACATCATCCACAAACAACATCATATATTAAAAGGTACGTAGTTCAGTTTCTTTTATATTGAGCATACCGCGAGTGTTGTCGTTTTTTACTTTCAAGTTACAAAAACAAAAATTCAATATTCAATTTTGTTAAATTTGTTCGCTACGTCACGCACTGGTCGCCCTACAATTACCTTAACGTGCTCATTCCTAAATATACAGTCCACTCTTTGTCGCATATTCTCGCCATAATTTGTTTGCCAGTAATCTGTTGTGTAGTGCTTATTTGCGATTTCTCACTAAAGGCTACTTATACACTCCGCTTTCTCGTTGACGTCGACAGCCACTAGTGAGAAAAAGCACGAATACTCATCTTGCCCTTTTTCTATTTTTCCTTATTATTCTCAAAGCTACCAACTCTAATACTTCGCATCCCCTCTCGTACAACAATAATATTCGAATATTCCACGCGCCTTTTTGTAGCGTCTGTTTATTAACATTCGATCTACCAACAAATTATTTCTCTTCACCACTATTATTGTTCAATCGTTCGATCCCCAACACTCACTGTTGGTTCATTCTCGTTGTGTTGTTGATCGTGTGATATCAACAACAAATATCACTCTCGCATTTTGGTACTTCTTATAGTTTGGTTTGGAAATATTCTACATTATTCTTTGCATCTTTGGTAGTTTGGACATTGGTATCCTACATATTACAGACTACTTTCGATAGTTACTTCCTCAAATAAAGCAATCTTAGCAATTTCTCTCAATCCTTTTTTGTTGTCTACTCTTGAAGTTTCTAATCGTATATCTTCAATTGAATATTAATTCGTTGCTAACTCGCTCGATATTTTCCATAAATTGGATAATTCTAAATTTCCTAATCGGCAGATTGACAACATAAATTCATCACGGAATATTGTGTTCAATTTGATTTAAGCTTTCGCACTCTACTGGTAGAACTTAGTTTTCAGTTTCTACCTTTTCGATATTATAAAGACAATTGTAAAATTCGTCGGCACTTTTCCTCTATTTTCTAAAATTTCATTAGTTGACTTTTCGTTACTTTGCGACACTTGGATTCAATTTGGTCGCGTCCTAAACTTCTGTGCCCATATACATTTTTCGGAATTGATTCGTTTCCCTCTTTCGTCCCCTTACTTCCTCTTAATTCGTTGCAATCATGTCCATCAGTCCTCTAACGCGTTTCATTAGAGCCGCCGACGCTCTCATTAAATACGATTCATTTTTCCATCAGATTAAACCCGAGAAACTTAATTTCTATAGTCTCGACATACATAGATCTGAAATTTGTGAACTCTGGACTAACTTCAAAACATATTATGATGATTGCATTGACCACCTGTCGACATCGTCGAGTTCTCAACTCGTAGATAAGAATGTCGTCGAGGGTAAATACGACAGTTCCTTTCGGGCATATCAACATTGCCTTTCGGCAATAAATCAGAAGCTAGACAGACTGAAAGCTTCCAAGCAGTCCACGTCGCCAGTAGTTTCTGTTCCATCTAATCAGCCACCAGCAGTTCCTCAACTTGTTTCACCTACTGAGGAACTCCTTTCAAGCACGCCTTCTCCATCGCCTACTCTTTCGAACACAGTATCTTCGTTGTCCAATATCTGCGAGGTAAGCAAACCTTCTGGTTTACTTTCAAAAGAAACCATCGCTTCGTCGAAATCCACCCCTACTAATGTTGTCGACCATTCTATCGATTGTCAAAATTTAATCTTACCTCCTTGTGACATCGAAATCTTTAGTGGAGATTTTATGTCATGGCCAACATTTCGTGATCTGTTCACCACGCTGTTCATAAATAATTCTCGTTTGAGTGACATTGAAAGATTATGTCACTTGATTCAAAAAACCAGTGGTGAAGCTCGAGAAATTGTTTCGAATTTTCCACTCACCAATCGTAGTTTTTCACTTGCTTGGAAATCATTGCAGGATACTTTTGACAATAAACGTATCCTTGTGAACAATCATCTCAAGTTGCTTTTTGATCTTCCCGCACTCGAAAAAGAATCACTCATTGGCATCAAAACTCTTCAACGTGGAATGAATAATTGTATTTGCGCCATGTCTGTTTACGATGTAGTAACGGATCATTGGGATCCAATGCTAGTTTTTATTTGTCTACAACGTTTACCAAAACTAACAGTAACACTCTGGGAACAAACTATCAAAGACAAATCATCTCTATCTACTTGGAAGCAATTAGATGCTTTCCTTTCAGATAGAATACAAACATTGTCGTGTCTTGATAATTTGATTTGTATCAATTCTCCCAGAAAATTGAATTTGACAAAAAGTCGATCTAGTTCCAAACCACAAACGCTTAGTTCCAAACTACAATCGCCTAGTTCCAAACTACAATCGCCTAGTTTCAAACCACAATCACCTAGTTTCAAACCACAATCGCCTAGTTCCAAACTACTGTCGCCTAGTTCCAAACTACTGTCGCCTAGTTCCACACCACAATCGCCTAATTGCACCTCCAAATTGTTCTATCGTACTTGTGTGATGTGTTCCCAGCAGAGCCATCATCTACGAGTCTGCTCTCGATTTCTAAAACTTTCGTTTGAGAATAGATTCTCATTGGTAAAAAAGCAAGGTCTTTGCATCAACTGTCTATCTCATGGACACCAAGTTAAAAACTGCAATAGTAATCACAATTGTTCGATTTGCAAAAATAGACATCACACGCTACTGCACCGTACACAAAACATAAAGTTGTCAAATTCGTCTAATATTTTGCCCAAAACTCGCTCTAGTTCGATCACTCCCATTCGAAGTTCTCATACTAAATTGGACAATCGGCAAGTTTTGCACACCACTCAAAACAGAAATGTGCTTTTGGGAACTGCCGTTGTAAATGTTGTACATAATCGAAAAAATTATGCCGTTCGGGCTATTATAGATCCCTCGTCGGAAGTCTCGATCATGACAAAGAGACTACAACAAACTGTTGGAATTGATTCTCGCTTTACAAACGCTACTCTGTCTGGAGTAAATAATGCTTCAACCAACACTTCTAAAGAAATTTGTTCATTGAATTTATCCTCACCTAAAAATTCGTTAAATACTCTATCTACAAACGCGTTGGTCGTGCCAAATATTTGTCAAAAATTATTGTCGTTGTCTTCCATTCCAAATCTGCATTCCAAAATATCTCACCTAGATTTAGCGGATACTTCCGATAACAAAGATATCGATTTGTTATTGGGAGCAGATTTATACTCTAAAATTCTATCGGCTGAGTCGCCTCACATTGTTTTGAATTCACTGGTGGCTCAGAAAACTATATTCGGTTATATACTTACAGGACCGATTCCTAGTCAAATTGCGTAGTTGACATAACGAACAACCTTTAATACTAGTTTTTATATCATATTCCAAACTCGCTATTTGTTGTTAATTTGTTGCTCAATAAACTGAACTACTATACCTATCGATGCATTTAATTCAAAATGCAATTACTAACCTTATTTTAAGTCGCGCACTAACCTAATATCGGTTGCCACGCAGCTAGCGCGGCAAGGTGGGCGGCAATGTTTAAGTTCGATACATTGCTTACGGCAATGTATATGTTCGATACATTGTTTCCCCTTCTACAGCATTACAATTAACCACTTTAATTGGCCGCTCTTCGGAGCCCAATGGGGAAATCTTCTCTGCATATCTTCCAGGAGCCTCATTCGCCTAGTTCGGATTGTAGGGGAGAGTTCGCTCTCTTCTACTATATCTCCTGGAAGCCACATTCGCTTAGTTCGGATGCAGAGAGGCGCTTTCCAATGCTGTGGTCGTAGTTGTTGATCACGGCCTTGCTGTAGCTTTCTTGCCCATCGCAACATCACTTGCTTTCGAACTCTCGTAGAGTAAACACTTGCGTTATCGTTTTCGTAGAATAAACATCTCTCGCTATCGTAGTTAACGCACGCTAAGGTAAAGTCTTGTTTCTCACGGAACCCACCTACTTTACGATAAAGATTGAAAATATTTACTAAACTCTATTTCGTCTTTCTTTTCTTTATTTTTGGGGTTTCACTGCTATACGGTATCACGCCAACAGATATTCTTAAAAAAATCAGCGCCTGTTTAGGAAAAACATTCTCTGTTATTTGGTTATTTCGAAATTTTTAAAGTTTCATCATTCTTTCCAAATTCTCCAATCGATTTACAACTTCCATTCTGTCATCTGCAAAGAAAGAATACCACTTTTACAATAGTGTTTTCCACCTTGTATGGCTTTTGAAGTGATTTGCTATTGCTCTAGCACACTGAACTATATCATTTGTTTGTAATATATGCTACCTGTTGTGTTTGATAAATAAACCTGTAAATTGAGATGCTTCGTTAGGGCAAAGACTCACACATTTATCTACTTCCCTCACATGCCGCCTAAAGAAATAAATATGTTATTTTGTGCTTGTGTGACAAGCAGTTGGATTTTTCTATGGAAATAAAACAGCTCCATTACACAAACATACGCACATACACACTAGGAAGGTGAAATACTTCTAAAGAAAAATACCATGAATATTTGTTGTGAAATGTAAAGAATTTGTCTTTTGTGAATGAATATTCTGAACCTGTGTTCAATGGGATTTAGTGGCGTATTCGTAATTGGATTATCAATCATACGCACTCGTGTATTAAATGGAATATGTATTGAAGGTGGATTTGAATTGAATTTGCGGTTACGCTCGTAGCAAATGAACTACTGTCTACGCCCGGTATAACTGAGATATCTTAATGAAATATGTACATAAGAAGCCAAAAATAAATTTCGAATGGAGTAACCGATTGGACCCACATTTTTGTAACCGTTAAATTTTTTCCAGGTAGCAATGTGTGAAATTAAAATATCGCAGTGACCAATTGTGACGTAAGGGATGATAGATTCCAAGCAACGGGTCTGATTGGCTTTGATATGGCGAAGTCCAGGCTTATCTTGGTCCCTCTTCCATCTCAATTGTGGACAATGTTCTCCCCGCGGTGTCAGCTGGGGTAACTATTTTCATCAATCATTGAAAAAATGAGCTAATATGTGCCGCGAGTTCACCCATAAGAACTATAAAAATGGGTTGAGGCGTCGGGTTAGTTGCCCACGCTCGGAAAACCAAACCCCCCTAATGTTGACGACCCCCGCAAACGTATAAAGGACCACGATCTGCGAATCTGCAGTTTGAATATGCGCACGTTGTACAGAACAGGCGCAGTATTCACTTTGGGGGATGTACTCAAGAAGTACAAAGCCGATATTATTGCCTTACAGGAAATGCGATTGAATGGGACTGGCGTAAGTAAATCAGATGATTACGCCCGGTATTCTAGCTGCCATGAAACGAGACATGAATTTGGCTGTGGATTTATGGTTAACAGGAGAATAAAAGACCTCGTCTCCAGATTCACTCCACTAGATGAGCGAATTGCTATAATCCGTATAAAAGCGAAGTTCTTCTACATCTGTCTCATTTGCGCCCATGCCCCAACCGAAGACAAGGATGAACAGACCAAAGACATATTCTATGAGTGCCTAGAAACAGCATATGACCGCTGCCCATGCCATGACATTAAAATTCAGCTAGGAGATTTTAATGCAAAAATCAGAAAACCTCACCGTCGGAAAATTCAGTCTCCATGAAGAAACATCCAACAACGGCATGAGGTTGATTGACTTCGCGGCAGCAAAAAACATGGTAGTTAGCAACACAAGATTCAAGCGCCTCGATATACACAAGGTCACATGGATTTCACCTGATCAAGCAATGAGAAATCAAATTGACCAGGAAAACGTGTTTTCAGAAAAAAAGAAGAAGAGATGTACAGGAATGAAGTCCAGAAGTTTTACCAACAAGTAAAACACCAAACCAAAGGTTTTGATGCAGGCACATCCTCCAGGTGAGATGAAGATGGAAACCTGATGACTGATACAGATGGCGTGTTGAGGATCTGGAAGGAAAATTTTGAAAATCTTCTGGTATCAAATAGTAGCGGTGAAGATGAACCAGAACCAATAATAGATGACGGTATAGAGTGTATACGACCTAGCCAAGATGAGGTCAGAGTAGCAATCAATCGGCTGAAGAATAATAAAGCAGCATGTGCCGATGGGTTATCAGCCCAACTTTGCATGTCTGGTGGTCAGATGCTGGTATACAACAGCTGATTAGTACAATTTGGCTAGAGGAATGCATGCCCAATGATTGGAACCTCAGCATCCCCGTGCACAAAAAAGGAAAAAACCCACGAAAAACACATCGACACATTCCAACTATTCGTCGACTATAAAGCCCCATTCGACAGCCCTATCCGTTCAGAGGTGTTTAAAGCCATGTCTGCGTTTGGCATTAATGCAAAATTAATTCGAATATGCAGGATAACTTTAACTGGTATTTAAAGTAGGAAATGACCTCTCGGAGCCCTTTAATACCGAAAGAGGATTTAGACAAGGTGACAGTCTGTCGTGTGACCTTTTTAACATTCTGCTGGAAAAGGTCATACGGGAGGCAAAGGTGAACAGAAATTGCACTCTGTACACCAAACAACAAATGTTACTCGCCTATGCCGATGACATCGACATAATGGGTCGAACATTGAGAGCGGTAACAGCCATGGATCTGAAGCATTGGTACTTACGCAAGCAGATGAGGCAGTTCTTAGAGTGTATTTGAGAGAAACATTCTCCGAAAGATCTAGGGACCAATCTGCGTTGACGGTGAATATCGCCGTCAACGAACCATGAGCTGTACCAGCTTTTCACGGACATTGACATTGTTAGATGTGTTGAGCTGCAGCGACAACGTTGGCTAGGTTATGTTGTGAGAATGGATGAAGATGCGCCAGCCCAAAAGCGAACCAGCTGATGGTTATTGACAGTCATTTCCTTCCCCTCCATAGACCGCAATTATTTTTTTAGAAATGAAATAATAAATTCCAATTCAATTAAAAGTTTTTAATATTATTTGCCAACCAATAAATAATTTTATTTGCCAAAGTATTAATTCATATTATTCAAAATTTTTAATTATTGAGGATTATTGGAAAAAGAAATTTTGATCTCTTCACTGAATCGAATTTTTTCATCATGGCAAAAATCTCACGCACACAAATTTTCAACTGTAACTAAAAACCAATTATTAATTAAAAAAAATTATATAATTTCCAAGACAATAACAATCAAATTTCCAAGGCATAACCAAAAACAAAATTGTTTGTCTAGCTGAAAAAAATGTAAACCCGAAAGGATACAACTTTTGGACGAGAAAATAGCTAAGGTAAACACCAAGCCTTTCAACGCCTCCCAATTTGGTATGTGTGTGTATGTGTGCGTGTCTGTTTGCCAGTTCTTATGTTTCAAAAATTGTTTAAATATTTTTTTTTCGAAACGTGTCCATGATGAGATTATGATGACTTCATCATCGTTTAGCTTAATTAAAAGTTTCAATTTTTCGTAAAAATGAAACTGTAAACGTATCTCTGATGCAAAGTTCTTTAAATTGATTATTTCTATGTGTGTGTGTTGTTTGTTTGAAATTTAGATACTTGTAAAATGCATAGACAAATGTGTGCGCATATGGCATCATGTGATGCAGAGAATTTTAAATTAAGGGGACCCCCCCCCCCATTCTCGGGGTCAAAAATGTTGTTGATATAATTGGAATCTACACTAATTAAAGAATGTCCCTACAAAATTTCAAATAAAAATCTCAACAACTCTTAAAGATATAGCCGATTTATTGTGTCAGCATCAAGTGACGGCTGAAGGGTTTCTCAAAATTTAAACGAGTTTTTCTCTAAACATGCGAATGGCGGGCACGATAACTCAAAAACTAATAACCCAATCGACTTCAAATTTTTACACGTTTCTCTGTGAGTGTATAGCTATCGTATGATCTAGGATAAAGCCAATCGGTGAAGATCTTCCTTATTTTTTAACTTGGGATTTGGTAAAAAATCGGCGATTTTTCAAAAATATTTTTTCAAAGGTCCACCATTTTGTTAATTTTAGAGCGAAGTCAATAATCCTAGTTCATACGAGAGCCAGATGTGTACTCTTTCTAACACCGTTGGAATTTTCGGATTCCGATGTTCCAGTGAGGAGTTATCATGCCCGCCATCAAAAATAAGGACTTTTCTTTAATTACAAAAAACAACAACAAAACAATAACAAAAAATTTTTGTAAATTATTTTTCTTAATTTTTAAATCTTCAAATATATATGTGTAAAGTTACAAACCTTAACAAGCATTGGTTTTGATTTACCAGCCCATTGAAAATCTTGAAAAATTAATATCGAGAATGGGGGGGGGGGGGGGTTCCCTTAACTAAGTTTTATGCATTTTATTAAATTTGTTTAGCAAATGATTTATATACTACCAGATTGATGGATAGAATTTAATACCATCCTCACCTTATGTGTTGTACACTCGTGCGGATAATTGATGAATCGTATTATGTATACGTCACTAAACCCTGCTGAATACTGAGAATAAAGATTTCAGAATCACTTACATATCAACAACATCATAGGTACTTAGTTGCTTGCCTAGTTTGAGGTTGAAATAATATGTGCATGTGTATGTGTGTGCCTGAAATACAAATGTGTTATTTCCATAGGAAACTCCCACATAACGTCAAGAATGCATAAAATCGTACATTTATCTTTTCAACTGACATGACTATGTTACATACTTGTAACATCTTACTTTGCAATTTTATTATATAGCCCATGAAAAAAAAATTTCTTTAAAAAATCCACGCCTTAGATAGCCCACGAAAAAAATTTTCTTTAAAAAATCCACGCCTAAGATAGCCCACGAAAAAAATTTTCTTTAAAAAATCCACGCCTAAGATAGCCCACGAAAAAAATTTTCTTTAAAAATTCCACGCCTTAGATAGTCTTTGAAAAAATATTCTTTAAAAAATCCACGCCTTAGATACTCTTTGAAAAAATATTCTTCAAAAAATTCACGCCTTAGATAGTCTTTGAAAAAATATTCTTTAAAAAATCCACGCCTTAGATAGTCTTTGAAAAAATTTTCTTCAAAAAATCCACGCCTTAGATAGTCTTTGAAAAAATATTCTTTAAAAAATCCACGCCTTAGATAGTCTTTGAAAAAATATTCTTTAAAAAATCCACGCCTTAGATAGTCTTTGAAAAAATATTCTTTAAAAAATCCACGCCTTAGATACTCTTTGAAAAAATATTCTTCAAAAAATCCACGCCTTAGATAGTCTTTGAAAAAATATTCTTTAAAAAATCCACGCCTTAGATAGCCCACGATAAAATCTTCTTTAAAAAATCCACGCCTTAGATAGTCTTTGAAAAAAATCTTCTTTAAAAAATCCACGCCTTAGATAGCCTTTGAAAAAAATCTTCTTTAAAAAATCCACGCCTTAGATAGTCTTTGAAAAAAATCTTCTTTAAAAAATCCACGCCTTAGATAGTCTTTGAAAAAAATCTTCTTTAAAAAATCCACGCCTTAGATAGTCTTTGAAAAAAATCTTCTTTAAAAAATCCACGCCTTAGATAGCCCACGAAAAAATCTTCTTTAAAAAATCCACGCCTTAGATAGTCTTTGAAAAAATCTTCTTCAAAAAATCCACGCCTTAGATAGTCTTTGAAAAATATTCTGTAAAAAATCCACGCCGTAGATAGACTTTGAAAAAATATTCTTTAAAAAATCCACGCCTTAGATAGTATGTGAAAAAAATATTCTTTCTGGATGTTTTTATACCCTTAACCACACTGTGGTACAGGGTATTATGTCTTTGTGCATATGTTTGTAACAGGCAAAAGGAGTTGAGATAGACCCATGGTTCCTTTTGAGGATATGCATAGAATCACTTTCTGAGTCGATTTACGTATGTCCGTCTGTTCGTCCATCCGTCCCTCTGTCCATGTTAAATTTTAAACAAAAATCCACGCCTTAGATAGTCTTTGAAAAAAATCTTCTTTAAAAAATCCACGCCTTAGATAGCCTTTGAAAAAAATCTTCTTTAAAAAATCCACGCCTTAGATAGTCTTTGAAAAAAATCTTCTTTAAAAAATCCACGCCTTAGATAGTCTTTGAAAAAAATCTTCTTTAAAAAATCCACGCCTTAGATAGTCTTTGAAAAAAATCTTCTTTAAAAAATCCACGCCTTAGATAGCCCACGAAAAAATCTTCTTTAAAAAATCCACGCCTTAGATAGTCTTTGAAAAAATCTTCTTCAAAAAATCCACGCCTTAGATAGTCTTTGAAAAATATTCTGTAAAAAATCCACGCCGTAGATAGACTTTGAAAAAATATTCTTTAAAAAATCCACGCCTTAGATAGTATGTGAAAAAAATATTCTTTCTGGATGTTTTTATACCCTTAACCACACTGTGGTACAGGGTATTATGTCTTTGTGCATATGTTTGTAACAGGCAAAAGGAGTCGAGATAGACCCAGGGTTCCGTTTGAGGATATGCATAGAATCACTTTCTGAGTCGATTTACGTATGTCCGTCTGTTCGTCCATCCGTCCCTCTGTCCATGTTAAATTTTAAACAAAGTACAGGTCGCAGTTTTGATTCGAATTGGATAAAATTTGGCACAGCTCATTTATTTAGCCCAAGGATGAACCCTACTGAAATTGGGAAAAATCGGTTCAGATTTTGAAATAGCTCCCATATATATTTTCGTCCGATTTAAGGTAAAATGTGCCTTAAAGAGGCTATATATCTTTCGATTTGCACGACATTTGACATAGCGTACTGAATTGAGTCTAGAATGATGAGTGGTAAGTTTCGGAAAAATCGGTCCAGATTTCGATATAGCTCCCATATAAATATATATATATATATACGATTTTATGTGAATGGTGCACCAATGTCCCTATATATCTCTCGATTTGCACGAAATTTGGCATAGCGTACTGAATTGAGTGTAGAAAACGTCTGTCGAATTTCTTGAAAATCGAATCAGATTTAGATATAGCTCCCATATATATTTTCGTCCGATTTTATGAAAATAGTGCACCAAAGTCCCTATATATCCTTGGATTTGCACGAAATTTGGCATAGCATACTGACTTAAGTGTAGAAAGACGTGTGTTGAATTTCGTGAAAATCGGTTCAGATTTAGATATAGCTCCCATATATATTTTCGTCCGATTTTAGATAAATAGAGCACCAAAATCCCTTTATATCCTTGGATTTGCACGAAATTTGGCTTTGCATAAGGTCTAGAGTGATGTGTGTTAAGTTTCGTGAAAATCTGTTCAGATTTAGGTATAACTCCTGTATATATATATATATATATATTCGTCCGAAAGTTCTTACATGTTTTTCGATTTGCACGAAATTTGACATACATAGAATACTGAATTGAGTCAAGAATGGTGTGTGTTAAGTTTCGGAAAAATCGGTTCAGATTTCGATATAGCTCCCACATATACATATATTCATCCGATTTTACATAAATGGTTTTTTTCCGATTAACACGAATTTTTGCACAACGTATCAAATAGAGGCTTGAAAGACGTTTTTACGATTCGTTGAAATTGGTGCAGATGCAGCCATAGCTTCCATATGTATTTCGAACGGGTGTCTAATTGAAATAACATTTTTAACAGTGCGGTGTACCGAATAGCGTGTATCAATTTTGCTATGAATCGTTTTCCATAAATTTGTCCAATGCAGTACGCAGACGACTCTAAATCTGCCCGATTGAAATTAAATTTACCACAGGTTGCACAAAGACATAAGTACGTTCCTTCGAAGGAACATTGACATGCAAGAGTAAGGATACATATGTACAGTATACCCAAAGTGGTGAAGGGTATCATATAGTCGGCCCAGTTCGACTCTACTACTTTCATTACTTTTTTTATATAAAACTTGTTTATTATTATACCAAAAAAACTTTATCCAATTTTCATAGACAAAATGCCAACAAGTATTTTTTCACACAGATAAATAACTTCCACACATAAAAATGTTGTCCAAATATTTTAAAACCAAAACAAAACATAAACTTGTCAAGACAAATGATAGCTGGCTTATCATAAACCAATTTACATTTGTCTTAGTTTATTTGAGTGTTGAACATGTCAAAAACAAAAAACACAAAACTGAAAATGACAACTGAGGTTTTAATGGACTTTGACATAGAGAAAAAGTTAATTCACATTTTAGGACAATGGAAAGAGACAACATTAAAATGTTGTTTATTTACTCAGCAAAGCTCAGTGGTGCGTATGAGTATTTTATATTAAGTATACGCCGGAGTGGATTGCTGAAACAAATACATGGCTTTAAAATAATACACAGATACACGTGCTACTGGAATGGAATTATTGTGTAAATATTTTGAATCGTTTTCAAAACCTCCACTATTTTATTTTGAAAATTTTTCGTTGACTAATTGAATATGAGATTAAATAAAACATATTAAAGAGACGGCGCAGACATGCATATATTAAATGTTCATTCACCTCACTTTTGAATTGTTGAATGTTATTATAAAGATATTCAATTTCATTTCGAAATTGAATTGAAAATATTTGTGAAAACATGTTAAGTATTTTTCTATTGTTGATATGTATGGCATATTTTAATTCTGTGGAAAATAAAATAAGGATCGTTAAGGTGTATCCTTGTGAATAAGCTTAAGGGATTCAATACACAGAGTGTCTTACATTTTTTAAGAATATATTTTTTAAGGATTATCAAAGGTGTGGATTTTTTATGATTTTTTTTAAAGGACTATCTAAGGGGTGGATTCATAAAGTATTTTTTATGGACTGCGTAAAGTGAGGATTTTTAAAGATTATTTTTTCAAAGACTTTCTAAGGTATGGACTTCTTAAATAATATTTTTTCCAGGACTACAAGTGGCATAGATTTCGTAAAGAATATTTTTTCAAGGACTACAAGGGGCGTAGATTTCGTAAAGAATATTTTTCCAACGACTATCTACGGCGTGGACTTTTTAAAGAATATTTTTTTAAGGACTACAAGAGGCGTGGATTTCTTAAAGAATATTTTTTCCAGGACTACAAGAGGCGTGGATTTCTTAAAGAATATTTTTTCCAGGACTACAAGAGGCGTGGATTTCTTAAAGAATATTTTTTCCAGGACTACAAGAGGCGTGGATTTCTTAAAGAATATTTTTTCCAGGACTACAAGAGGCGTGGATTTCTTAAAGAATATTTTTTCCAGGACTACAAGAGGCGTGGATTTCTTAAAGAATATTTTTTCCAGGACTACAAGAGGCGTGGATTTCGTAAGGACTATGTAAGGAGTGGACTATTTAAGACGTGGATTTCATAAAGAAGCGTGGACTATTTAAGGAGTGGTCTATTTAAGGCGTGGATTTCTTAAAGAATATTTTTTCAACGATTATCTAAGGCGTGGATTTTTTAAAGAATATTTTTTCAACGATCCATACAAGGCGTGGATTTTTTAAAGAATATTTTTTCAACGATCCATACAAGGCGTGGATTTTTTAAAGAATATTTTTTCAACGATCCATACAAGGCGTGAATTTTTTAAAGAATATTTTTTCAACGATCCATACAAGGCGTGAATTTTTTAAAGAATATTTTTTCAATGACGCCTAAGGCGTGAATTTTTTAAAGAATATTTTTTTCAACGATCCATACAAGGCGTGGATTTTTTAAAGAATATTTTTTCAACGATCCATACAAGGCGTGGATTTTTTAAAGACTAGTTTTTCAACGATCCATACAAGGCGTGGATTTTTTAAAGAATATTTTTTCAACGATCCATACAAGGCGTGGATTTTTTAAAGAATATTTTTTCAACGATCCATACAAGGCGTGGAATTTTAAAAAAAATATTTTTTCAACGATCCATACAAGGCGTGGATTTTTTAAAGAATATTTTTTTAACGATCCATACAAGGCGTGGATTTTTTAAAGAATATTTTTTCAACGATCCATACAAGGCGTGGATTTTTTAAAGAATATTTTTTCAACGATCCATACAAGGCGTGGATTTTTTAAAGAATATTTTTTCAACGATCCATACAAGGCGTGGATTTTTTAAAGAATATTTTTTCAACGATCCATACAAGGCGTGGATTTTTTAAAGAATATTTTTTCAACGATCCATACAAGGCTGGGATTTTTTAAATAATATTTTTTTCAACGATCCATACAAGGCGTGGATTTTTTAAAGAATATTTTTTCAACGATCCATACAAGGCTGGGATTTTTTAAATAATATTTTTTTCAACGATCCATACAAGGCGTGGATTTTTTAAAGAATATTTTTTCAACGATCCATACAAGGCTGGGATTTTTTAAATAATATTTTTTTCAACGATCCATACAAGGCGTGGATTTTTTAAAGAATATTTTTTCAACGATCCATACAAGGCTGGGATTTTTTAAATAATATTTTTTTCAACGATCCATACAAGGCGTGGATTTTTTAAAGAATATTTTTTTCAACGATCCATACAAGGCGTGGATTTTTTAAAGAATATTTTTTTCAACGATCCATACAATTCTCTGTAAATAAATACACGTGCTTGACCCTTACTTTGCTATTAATTTCCTTCATTTATTGCGTATTTAATCCTTAAATATAAAAAATGTTCTCCTGCCAAACATGCAACCATTTAACTGCGTAAAATTTTCCAACATTCCCAGTCCGAATGTATGTATGTGTCAATGACCTCAGTTACCTACGTGACAAAAAACCACACACAATAAATTGTTGAATATCCTCCTTGGGACATGTGTATTTTATGGGTTGGCAAGGTAAATAAATGCAATATTATTTACAGCTTCTATTATAGAAAGAAATATAATACCTATTTAAAAAATATGTTCTCGATAGTAAGTCCTGGAAAGAACAGTTTTGTGTGAATCGAGTTTTTTTTTATTGAGAAGAATTATTTATATGTGGACAATTTATAAAAACCATTTTTAAGAGTAGGGTCAAACTTTATTACCCTAATATTTCAATATGATGTTTGAAAATGTCGATTTTGTTATTATATAAAACGAAAATGGCCAAAATAACCAATGCATATTAAGTTTAATTAAATGATTTCTGTATGAAATCACTAAAACCCCTGTGGATGTGATTCGTTACATCGAGCTGTTTATAGTCTCTTTATCTTTATAGATGAGCGGTATGTGGTATATATAGTTGAGCAGGAGAGATTCTTTATAGTCGAGGTGGAGGGAGTAAATATAGATGACCAGATATTAGACATTATAAGCAAGCTGGTCAAGCTATAGACTCCCATATAGGCGAACAGGAGAAAGATTTGTACGTAGCCGAAGTAAAGTATATACAAGGATATAAAATTGTGCAGTTTTTATGTAGGAGCTGAAGGGAATCTTCATCGACGAACTGAAGGGCGTAGAGCTGAAAGGAGTCTCTATGGACAAGCTGAAAGAAGTCCCTACGGCGGAACGGTTTGAGTCTCTACGGATCGATCCAATTTTGGTATGAAACATACAAGGCGTGGATTTTTCAAAGACTAATTTTTCAACGATCCATACAAGGCGTGGAGTATGGATCGTTGAAAAATTAGTCTTTGAAAAATCCACGCCTTGTATGTTTCATACCAAAATTGGATCGATAATAATACATGATGCAATTTATGTCCAAAAATTGGAAAACTCTATAATAATAATGTCAAGGTATTTCTAACGAAATTCTGATGGTGGTCATAATAAGTCTTTTTTTCTCGAACAAAAATATTAAAAAATACATGGATTTCACCTCTTCTCAATAGACATTTCAATTCAGTTTTAAATTCAACATTTATAGACGATGATCTATAAAGACTCCCTTTCCCTCATCTATAAAGAATCCTATCCAATCATATATAAATATTTCCTTCGGATCATCTATAAATACTCCCACCTCTATAAGGACTACCTTAACTCTATATAGACTCCCTTCAACTCGTGTATAAAAACTCTCCCCATCTCACTTATGAAGGGTCCGTTTGCCTATTAAGTCGTCCCTCAACTCATCTATAAATACTCCCTTCAGCCTATAAATCTATCTCCTGTTCGTCTATAAAGGCCCCCACCAGATTGCCTATAAAGTCTTCACTCAGCTCTTCTATAGAGACTCACTACACCTCATCTATAAAGACCTCGCCATGAAAAAATATTCTTTAATAATTCTCACCTCTGGTGTGACTTGAAAAAAATATTCTTTACAATTTACGCCACAGATAGTAATAGAAAAAATATCCGTAAAAATTACAAGCCTTTGGTAACAAATAACATATTTTTATAAATCCAGGACCCTGGTGTTCCTTGAAAAATATTTGAAATTCTACTGCTATTGCTCTAAATTTGAATTGCCTTTCCCCTTTTTGCTGAGTGGTCATGTTTAACATTTCATTGCAGCTTTTTAGGTCCTCTAGGCGTATACATGGCATGATATTGTGATGCATACGTCACATACTATACGATAGGCATTTCCAATCATTCCTAAAACAAATAATTTAAAAAAAAAACAAACATTGTTATATAATAGTATGGTTTAGAGTGGTACACATTTATAATAATAACATCATCAACAGGTTTGCTTGTTTGGAAACTAATATTTTATCAAAAGCCAGCCAAGCTATCAAAGTGGGATTTTAAAGATTATTTTTTCAAGTTTAAAAGCAATTGTGGATTTTTTTATTTTTCCCAAAGTCAGAATCACTTTGAACGTAATTTTTAATTTTTTTTTCGAAAAAATATATTTTCCTTTTGGGGTTTTCATATACCCACCGAAGTCTTTTACCCAAAATTCGTAATCAATTATTAGGGTATTAAAGTTTTACCCTACTCTTAACAATGGTTTTTTATAAATTGTCCACAAATAAATAATTCTACTCAATAAAAAAACTCGATTCACACAACACTGTCCTTTCCAGGACTTACTATCCAGAACATATTTTTAAAATACGTATTATATTTCTTTCTATAATAGAAGCTGTAAATAATATTGAATTTATTTACCTTGTCAACCCATAAAATACACATGTCCCAAGGAGGATATTCAACAATTTATTGTGTGTGGTTTTTTGTCACGTAGGTAACTGAGGTCATTGACACATACATACATTCGGACTGGGAATGTTGGAAAATTTTACGCAGTTAAATGGTTGCATGTTTGGCAGGAGAACATTTTTTATATTTAAGGATTAAATACGCAATAAATGAAGGAAATTAATAGCAAAGTAAGGGTCAAGCACGTATAAATACACGTTACAGAGAATTGTATGGATCGTTGAAAAAAATATTCTTTAAAAAATCCACGCCTTGTATGGATCGTTGAAAAAAATATTCTTTAAAAAATCCACGCCTTGTATGGATCGTTGAAAAAAATATTATTTAAAAAATCCACGCCTTGTATGGATCGTTGAAAAAAATATTCTTTAAAAAATCCACGCCTTGTATGGATCGTTGAAAAAAATAAAGAATTTTTTTCAACGACTATCTAAGGCGGGGATTTGTTAAAGAATATTTTTTCAATGACGCCTATCTAAGGCGTGGATTTTTTAAAGAATATTTTTTTAACGATCCATACAAGGCGTGGATTTTTTAAAGAATATTTTTTCAACGATCCATACAAGGCGTGGATTTTTTAAAGAATATTTTTTTCAACGATCCATACAAGGCGTGGATTTTTTAAAGAATATTTTTTCAACGATCCATACAAGGCGTGGATTTTTTAAAGAATATTTTTTTCAACGATCCATACAAGGCGTGGATTTTTTAAAGAATATTTTTTTCAACGATCCATACAAGGCGTGGATTTTTTAATGAATATTTTTTTCAACGATCCATACAAGGCGTGGATTTTTTAAAGAATATTTTTTTCAACGATCCATACAATTCTCTGTAAATAAATACACGTGCTTGACCCTTACTTTGCTATTAATTTCCTTCATTTATTGCGTATTTAATCCTTAAATATAAAAAATGTTCTCCTGCCAAACATGCAACCATTTAACTGCGTAAAATTTTCCAACATTTCCAGTCCGAATATATGTATGTGTCAATGACCTTAGTTACCTACGTGACAAAAAACCACACACAATAAATTGTTGAATATCCTCCTTGGGACATGTGTATTTTATGGGTGGGCTGAAAGGAGTCTCTATGGACAAGCTGAAAGAAGTCCCTATGGCGGAACGGGTTGAGTCTCTACGGACAAGCTGAAGGGAGTATTTATAGATGAGTTGAGGGACGACTTAACCCTTTCAGTGTTTTTGTCGAATATATACGACATTTTAAAGTACTCTCTTTCTTTGCGATTTTTCGGTTATTCTATGTACCGTTACTATTTATGTTTTTGTTTTTGCTGAAAGACAGCCAAAACTGGCCGAGGGTTAAAATGACAATTGATTTTTTTTCCGACAGAAATTTTTCTTGACACTAAAAGGGTTAATAGGCGAACGGGAGCCTTCTTAAATGAGATGGGGAGAGTTCTTACACACGAGTTGAAGGTAGTCTATATAGAGTTAAGGTGGTCCTTATATATATAGAGGTGGGAGTATTTTTAGAAGATCCTAAGGAAATATTAATATATAATTGGATAGGAGTCTTTATAGGTGAGGGAAAGGGAGTCTTTATAGATCATTCTATAAATGTTGTATTTATAACCGAACTGAAAGAAATTCGTGTACTATTTATTATTGTTGTTCGAGAAAAAAAGACTGATTATGACCAACATCAGAATTTCGTTACAAACACCTTGTCATTATTAATATAGAGTTTTCCAATTTTTGGAAATATATTGCAACATGTATGTATCGATCCAATTTTGGTATAAAACTCTTATAAGGATAACCTCAATATTCGGCGGATAACCTCAAAAGTCTGCTAGACTAGATTATCATTGGCTAGCAAATATTCCCACAAAAAAAACTAACTAAACTATTTGGTCCACTTCTTACGATCTCATGGGAGTTCATAACGGTAACATTCAAATTTCAAGATTTTGCGAATTTGGACACGATTTCCAAACAAATTGGTTAATATTTTACATTTTGGATTATAATTGGGCAGCAAATCTTCTTAGCAAAAATAAATTTAGGTCTACACTTTTTGGTATTTTGGATATAATGGCCTGGCATACATAAAGATCTCGAATGGTTACGGGTTTATTTAAGGGGACCCCCCCCCATTCTCGGGGTCAAAATTTTTTTTGATTTAATTCGAGTCTACACTAGTTCAATCGATTCCAAATTTTTACACGTTTCTCTGTGAGTGTATAGCTATCGTATGAACTAGGATAAAGCCAATCGGTGAAGATCTTCCTTATTTTTTAACTTGGTTTTTGGTCAAAAATCGGCGATTTTCCAAAAATATTTTTTCAAAGGTCCGCCATTTTGTTAATTTTAGAGCGAAGTCAATAATCTCAATACTCTTTCTAACACCGGTGGAATTTTCGGATTCCGATGTTCCAGTGGGGAGTTATCATGCCTGCCATCAAAAATAAGGACTTTTCTTTAATTACAAAAAACAACAACAAAGTTTTTTTGTAAATTATTTTTCTTCTCTTTTAAATCTTTAAATATATATGTGCAATGTTACAAACCTTAACAAGCATTGGTATTGATTTACCAGCCCATTGAAAATCTTGAAAAATTAAAATCGAAAATGGGGGGGGGGGGGTTCCCTTAAATCATACAAATTATTTTCACCCATTCAAAAATGTTTTTACTTACAAACTACTATTATGCTTAATATAAAATTCATTTTCAGAAAAAGCCCATACATTCGTTACAGTTATATTTTCCAAAATTGCAACAACAACAAAAGTAATCCCTAAATGCGACCGACACAGACACATCAGGTTTATTTTATTACTTATGGTTGGTTGCATTTGTCTGTGTGCCAGCCTGTCTTCCTCTATTACGAAAGAAGTTTGGGATTTGACAATTTCGATTAAGTCTAACACATACAACAACATATAAAGACATTACTACCAACACATTCAACTACTCATCATCAAATAGTAGCCACAAAAAATTATTTTAGATTTGCACATGTCAACGGCATGTCTGTCACAATTTCGAGGTTACAGATACACAACAGAAGGTATGTACTAAAAATGAAAAGCAAAAATATGTTAAACGACGCATGTGAGTACTCAAAATTCCGAATTAAAGCCATTTAGGTTGGAAAATGCTGCAATGATATTTAAAATGTGGAATGCACAATTATAATGACGTTGTGTCAGAACATAGCCAATATTGCATATTTTATATACCAAATACACAAAATATACAACAAATTTGGAATATACTTTCTTACTTAGCTGGCTTGTTACTGCACTTTCGTTCCATAAACCAAGCTTAAAAAGGATTTCCAGACGCCTTGGTCTTTTGCGCAGTTTTTCCAGTTTGAAAGATCATATTCGGCAATACTGTCTTCCACTTGATCTTTCCATCGTATTTGTGGCCTTCCCCTTCTGCATGAACCATCAGCTGGTTCACCAAACACCCCAATAGCTGCCTCATCTGCTTGCGTAAGTACCCATGCTTCAGATCCATATAATAGCATGGGTAGTATCAGTGTCTTGTGTGAGTGTGAGTTTGGTCTGGCGGGAGGTGGCCTTGCTTTTGAGTTGCTTACTCAGACCATAGTAGTATCTGTTGGCCAACCCTATTCTCCTCCGGAGATATTATTAGTTTTGTTTATGGCAAAAACGAGGCACATAAAATCGTTCACTACCTCGAAGCTGTAGTTTTCAAGTCCCACAGATCTTACGAGTCTACTTAACGTCTTGCGTCTTGATACCATCAGCATGGTCTTTTCCCCATTCACTGCCAGTCTCACTTTGGCAGACTCTTTTTCAATTCGTTCAAAGGTGGCTTTTAACGCTCACAATTTTCGACCCATTATATCGATGTCATCGGCTTAGGCGAGTAACATATGTTGTTTGATGTACAGAGTTTCATTTATGTTAAAATTTGCATCTCGCATCACCTTTTCCAGCAGAATGTTAAACAGGTCACACAACAAACTGTCTCCTTGTCAGAATCCTAGTTCTGTATTGAAGGGCTCCGATGGTTCCTTTCCGACTTTAACTGTTGTCCTTGTGCCACTTAAAGTTATTCTGCATATCCGTAATAATATTGCAGGAATGCCGAACGCAGACATGGCTTTAAATACCTCTGAACGGAAAGGGCTGTCGAATGCGGCTTTATAGTCGACGAATAGGTGGAATGTGTCCATGTGTTTTTCGTGTGTCTTTTCCATCATTTGGCACAGAGTGAAAATCTGGTCAATGGTGAATGTGCCAGGTCTGAAGCCGCATTGTTATGTTCCAATAATGCCATTGACCATTGGCTTCAGTCATTCACACACAGCTCGCTGGATATCACTTTTTTTGCGATTGGAAGGAGAATTATTCCTCTATAGTTGGCACATATTGTCTTCGTCGTCCTTAAGAAAATCCACGCCTTTGTGATGGTCTCTAAAAATATTATTTAAAATATCAACCATCACCTTTTTTGTGCACGGGACATAAGATGGGCAAGCATTCCTCTTGCCAAATTGTACTAATCAGCTGGTACATGCTCTTGATCAGTCTTGAATAGTTCGGCCGATGGATTACCGGCACCTGCTGTTTTATTATTCAGCTGAGTGATTGTTATTCAGACCTCATCTTGGCTAGATGGTATACACTCTATACCGTCATCTATTATTGGTTCTGGGGTATCCTCTTCACCGCTACTATTTGATATCAGAATTTTTCAAAATGCTTCTTCCAGATCCACAACACGCTATAGTATCTGTTACCAGGTTTCCATCTTCATCTCTACAGGAGGATGTGCCTGCACCAAAGCCTTCGGTTTGGTGTTTTACTCGTTGGTAAAATTTCCGGACTTCATTGTGAATCCTGTACATCTGGATTTGCGTACGCTCACGTTTTTCTTGTTCTTTCTTTTTTTTGTGAAAATAAGTTTCTCTTCTCTCCTTTTCTCCCGATAATTCTCCATCGCATTATGTGTTGCTACTGTGTTTTTCGTCTCAGTAGCATTACGACACTCCAGATCGTTCCATGGGTTTCTTGATGGTGATTTTTGGTATCCAAGTGTTGCTTTTGCTGCAGTTCGTAGGGAGTGGGCAATTATTTGCCAGTGTACTTTTATATTATTATCGGGACAAGAAGTGATTTCGTCAAGCAAGTGGGTGAGGTGAGTGGAGTAGGTTTCGTTTTGCAGCGTTTCGATGTCGAGCGGATAGAAAACCAGACAAAAATACAATTTTCCGTCCATAACTGGACCGTCCAGGAAAATTTTGATGCTCTTCTAAACAATATCAACATAGGTAGACCCCGAGTATATACATCAATATAATTGGTATCAATGTAAAGGTCAACCTCTCCTCTTGGATATACTGCCCACTGCTCGGGTCTATGTTCTTCGGGAGTAAATATGTATTCTATGGAATGGATGGATATAAATGTTGCTATTTTTCACACAAATGTTAAGGTCTATTTGACCCGCTAAATATTGACCGATTTGTATCAAAACAGGCATGCTTTTCTTTGGTCCAATATGGGCCTTGCAGAAAATGCGCTTTAATTTATCAATTGACTCACACCTTACAAGGATCATAAGAACTTCTACAGCTTCTCAATCAGATTGTGAAAGAGATATTCATCTGAATTTTTTTACACAACATGAATTCTGAATTCATGAAGTAGCGGACACAAAACAATTTTTATACCCTACACAACTATGTTGTCAGGGTATTATAGCTTTGTGCAGCCCCAAGAGTTTGTAACGCCGCGAAATATTGGTCATAGACCCACCTTTAAGTATACCGATCATCATATCTCGACTACCTGAGTCGATTTAGACATGTGTGTCCAGCCGTCCGTCTGTCCATTATAATTTGTAAACACGATACAGGCCACAGTTATGGACCAATCTTCACGAAATTTTGCATGTAGGATGGGTTCTGGCCAATGAAGACCCCTATTGTTTTTGGTGAAGATCGGTTAATATTTAGAGGATGAAATGAATCAAATACTTAATTTTTGTCGGTTTTTCTGGTCACTCCAGAGGCCGCAATTATGGCCCAAACATTGCGAAATTTTACATGGAGAAGGGGATCGGGCTAAAGAATAAGCAAGCCTGTTTTGATAAGGATTGGTCAATATTTAGCGGGCCAAATGAACCCTGACTTTTGTGTGAAAAATTACAAAATTTGTATTCTATGGCGTGTATAGACCCGAGAAGGACCTAGACCCGAGAACTTGATTATATGTTCAAGAGGAGTGGTTGACCTTTAAATATGTTCGTATGTACTCGGATGTACGAGTTACACTCAAATATTTACGGGCGCTTACGTACTGATATATTATTTAATAACCCATTAAAACACTAGAGGGCGGAAATTTAGCACTGATCGCTTTGAAATTTTCCATGAGACCCCGTTATGCTCAAGGACAACGCCTATAATTGTCGGTGATGATCAGATAATAATTTTGGGATGAAGTGGACCGAAAACTTAATTTGTTTGTGTTTTTTTTTTCGAGTCGATCTATAGGTCACAATTGAAAGCCCAACATCACAAGAAAACCCACGTTAAAGAGAATTTAGACAAGTACAGCCCTCGTCTATTGAATATTAGAAATATTTGTTGATATCTAGTCTGTCAAGAGAGTGCAAATAGCGCGAAATATTGCCCAAGCTCAGAATATACAACCACATAAAGTTAGGTTTTCGTGGAAGAGGCCGCAATTATGGTCCGAACATCGCGAAATTTTACATGGAGAAGATGATCGGGCCAAAGAATAAGCTTGTCTGCTTTGATAAATATCGGTCATTATTTAGCGGGTCAAATGGACTCTGACTTTTGTGTGAAAAATTACAATATTTGAATTCTATGGCTTATATCTTTACTCCTGAAGGATATATAGAAGTTGATAGTATATCCAAGAGGAGTGGTTAACCTTTAAATTGATGTCAAATATTTTGATGTATCTATTCGGATGTGGGAGTTACACTTAAATATTGCTTACGTATTCAAATATTATTTAGTAACCCATTAACAAATTAGCGGAAATACAGCGCTGATCGCTTTGAAATATTCCATGAAGTTCGAATTATGGCCAAGGACAACGCCTATAATTTTCGGTGATGATCAGAATAAAAATTTGGGATGAAGTGGACGGAAAACTTAATTTGTTTGTGTGTTTTCTAGTCGAACATCACAACTCAACCCACCGTGAAGGGAATCTGGACAAGTAAGTAGAAGGGCTGTACTGAATATTAGTAATATTCGGAACATGTAAGGAAGATGTGCTGCTGACCTCTAATCGGGAAAGTCGGGGCAAATATCACTAAATATTGCCCAGGCTCGGAATAAACATCCGCAGTAAGTTAGAGTTCCGATGTAGTTGTGTAGAGTATCGTATGGTCGGCCCCGTCCGACTATACTTCACAGCTTACTGGTTTTAAATATATGTTTGTCAGAGATAATAATTCTTATTTTTCGAAAATACCTATGTCTAGAATATTATCCCAAAATTACTTAGATCTAAATTGCATCGTGTGTATTGTAATCGACCAGAAATATTATTGACAACGAATAGCAATGAAGACCTTTAGCTACTTTTACGAAATTTAATTTACAACACAATGCTTGTAAATCAGATTAGGCATACATACATAATAGGTACATACGTCTTGGTATATTCTTATGAATAAGGTTATCTATTTATTAGAGGTTTGTTTACTCGATTAAGGTTTACAAAATAGATACACTCATACATAGGACAGAAAAACAGTACTTCAAGGAAAATTTCATTTGCAAAATTTATTTAGCAAAAAACTCATACACACATATGTATCTACTCACCCAAAATCACAAAAGGTTTCACTAAGACCAAACGCAAAACAATCAACAATTGCCCGAATACAAAAAAAAAAACATTTTTTTGAATTGTGTACATGTCATCAACATTTCATATCCCATTTTGTTCAGACATGTGTGCTTGGGGAAAATTGAGATACACAAATACATACACATGTACATACATATTTTTATACAAATGAAGGTAGTAGAACAATGCTTAACAAATTATTTGTTTAGAAATGCTTAGAAACGTCTGTCAGTTCGTATGATGAATGTCAATGTCACGTATACGCCTCCAGGGGAAAAGTAAAGAGCAATAAAATGTGTTGATGTGATATGAAAATTTTGCACAGATATTTATGTATATAACTCCAGACATGTTTCATAATGAATGTGCATCACATGGGTTATATTTGCATGCAACATTCCTTTTTCATTAAAATTACAATCGGCTTTGAATTTCGTTATACCAAAGATATAATTTCCACGATAACCGTGACATTTTCAATAGGAAATAAAAATGTTGCTATTATTTAAATTTCCCAACAATTTTTTTGTTTTGTTGTCAAATAACCACATGCATAGATTCAGTGTTTAAAATGTTACGAATGGCACGTGCATAGAAAGGTTTTCTCTTTTTTGTTGTTTTTACCCCGTTTGTTCGGGGAATTCGAAAATACTCCCTGATGTGTTGCATAATTCATTTCAATTAAAACATTTCGACTACAACTCAACAGCAGATTTAGTTCATAAATCAGAAATTTGTTTTTGTTTCTGATATTTTCAAAGTGAAACATTTAAATGAAAATTCGAATAAACGTATATCGCTATGTTTCCCCCCTTCAGTGTGGTAATAGGTTACTAAATAATATATGAATACGTAAGCATCTGTAAATATTTAAATGCAACTCCCGCATCCGAGTACCTACGACAATATAATTGGTATCAATTTAAAGGTCAACCACTGCTCTTGGATATACTATCAACTTCTCGGGTCTATGTCTTTCAATGGTAAATATATACGCTATAGAATACAAATTTTGTCATTTTTCACACAAAAGTTAGGGTCCATTTGACCCGCTGAATATTGACCGATCTTTATCAAAACAGGCATGCTTATTCCTTGGCCCATAATTGCGGCCTCTGGAGCGACCAGAAAAACCGACAAAAATAAAGTTTTTGGTCCATTTCATCCTATATATATTAACCGATCTTTTCCAAAAATACAATAGATAGGGGTCTTCATTGGCCAGAACCCATCCTACATGCAAAATGGTCCATGAAGATTGGTCCATAACTGTGGCCTGTATCGTGTTTACAAATTATAATGGACAGACGGACGGACGGACACACATGTCTAAATCGACTCAGCTAGTCAAGATATGACGATCGGTATACTTAAAGGTGGGTCTAGGACCAATACTTCGCGGCGTTACAAACTTTTGGGGCTGCACAAAGCTATAATACCCTGACAACATAGTTGTGTAGGGTATAAATATTTAAATGAAAACACTTGAAAAAAATTATTCTTTGAAAAATCCTGGAATAATGTTCTTCAACAAAACCTAAAACACTATTCTGAAAAAATATTCATTAATAAATCCACGTTTTGTAGAGGCCTTAAAAAATATTCTCTAATAAATACATGCTTTGTATGGATCCTTGAAAAAATATTCTTTAAGAAATCCACGCCTTGTATGGATCATTGAAAAAATACTTTACTTACTTAGCTGGCTTGTGACAGAACTTACGTTCCATAAGCCGAGCTTGGAAAAGATTTCCAGGCGCATCGGTCTTTTGCGCAGTTTTTTTAACTTTGAAAGACCATTTTCGGAGATATTGTCTTCGACTTGATCTTTCCAACGTATTCTTGGCCTTCCCCTTCTTTATGGCGGTACCAAGATATATAATACATTTGGTTCAAGTCTACTGGACGTCTTGCGCGTTGATACCATCAGCTTGGTCTTCCCGCCGTTTACTGCCAGACCCACTTTGGCAGACTCCTTCTCAAGTTGTTCAAAGGTGGCTGTTACCGCTCTCAATGTTCGACCCATTATGTCGATATCATCGACGTAGGCGAGTAACATGTGTTGTTTGGTGTACAAAGTCTCATTTCTGCTCACCTTTGCCTCTCGTATGACCTTTTCCAGCAGAATGTTAAAAAGGTCAAACGGCAAACTATCGCACTGTCTGAATCCTCTTTTGGTATTAAAGGGGTCCGAGAGGTCCTTTCCTACTTTAACTGCTGACATTGTACCAGTTAAAGTTATCCTGCATAGCCGTATTTATTTTGCTGGCATGCCGAATGCAGACACGACTTTAAACACCTCTGAACGAATAGTACTGTCTAATACGTCTCTATAGTTGACGAACAGGTGGAATGTTTCCTTCTTCATATCAAATGTTTCCTTCTTCATATCTACAGGAGGATGTGCCTGCACCAAAGCCTTCGGTTTGGTGTTTTACCCGTTGGTAGAATTTTCGAACTTCATTCCCACTCCTGTAAATCTTGATTTGCTCACGCTCACGTTTTTCTTGTTCTTTCTTATTATTATTATTATTTTTTTTTAAAATACGTTTCTCCTCTCTCTATTTCTCCCGATAGTTCTTCATCGCATTACGTGTTGCTACTGTCCGCATGGTTGCCCTATACGCTGCGTTTTTCATATCAGTAGCATTACGACACTCCTGATCGTACAACGGATTTCTTGATGGTGGTCTTTGGTACCCAAGTGTTGCTTTGGCTGCAGTTTGTAGGGAGTGGGCAATTCTCTGCCATTGTGCTTCTATACTATTATCGGGACAAGGATGCTTTCATCAAGCTGTTGGGTATGTTGAGCAGAGTAGGCCTCTGCTACCTGTTGTGTTTGCAGCTTTTCGACGTCGAGTTTCCGTGTTACATTAGATCGCACCTTTGCTGCTATATTGAGACGGTTGCGAAACTTGGTTGCCACAAGGTAATGGTCCGAATCGATATTCGCTCCTCAGATCGATCGGACGTCTAAAACACTGGATGAATGCTTTCTGTCTATCACAACATGATCAATTTTATTTCTCGTTGCTTGATCAGGAGAAATCCAGGTGGCCTTGTGTATATCGAGATGCTTGAATCTGATGTTGCAAACTACCATGTTATTTTGCTGCCGCGAAGTCAATCAACCTCATACCGTTGTCGGATGTTTTTTCATGGAGCGTGAATTTTCCGACGGTGGGACCAAATATATTTTCCTTTCCGATTTTTGAATTAAAATCGCCCAGCAGAATTTTAATGTCATGGCCAGGGCATCGATCATATGCTGTTTCTAGGCGCTCATAAAATATGTGTTTGGTTTGCTCATCTTTGTCTTCGGTCGGAGCATGGGCGCAAATAAGACTTATGTAGAAGAACTTCGCTTTTATACGGATTATAGCAATTCGCTCATCTACTTTAGTAAATCGGGAGACGAGGTTTTTTATTCTCCTGTTAACCATAAATCCGCAGCCAAATTCATGTCTCGTTTCATGGCAGCTATACTACAGGGCGTAATCATCTGATTTACTTACGCCGCCAGTCCCTTTCCATCGTATTTCCTGTAAGGCAAAATATTTTGGCTTTGAACTTCGTGAGTACATCCGCCAAAGCGAAAACTGTGCCTCCATCCACGCCTTATATGGACCTTGAAAAAATATTCTTTAATAAATCCATGCCATATATGGACCTTGAACAAATATTCTTTAATAAATCCACGCCTTATATGGACCTTGAAAAAATATTCTTTAATAAATCCATGCCTCAGTTGGACCTTGAAAAATATTCTTTAATAAATCCACGCCTCAGTTGGACCTTGAAAAATATTCTTTAATAAATCCACGCCTCAGTTGGACCTTGAAAAATATTCTTTAATAAATCCACGCCTTATATGGACCTTGAAAAAATATTCTTTAATAAATCCACGCCTTATATGGACCTTGAAAAAATATTCTTTAATAAATCCACGCCTTATATGGACCTTGAAAAAATATTCTTTAAAAAATCCATTATTTAAAAATTGTGTGTAAAAAATATTCTTTAAAAAATCCATACCGATAATGGTCTTTATTAATTTTTTTCTAACCCATGTAATATTGTTGGACATTTCCATAAATCTTGATGCACTTCATTTCCTTTAAATTATCTAAAAATATGTTATTATGTTTAAAATAATGGGGGGTATGCACACACACACACAGCGATGATGATAATAATACCAGTTGATGTAAACAATTGAACGGTTGGGGTACCTGGCCCCCAGGAGTTGATGTAATAAAATAAAGGAATTTCCTTTCAACAGCAGTCTCTGCCACTGAGAGATGGTGTTGTTGTTGGAGGCCAGAAGCTTTTAGTGTCCCTGCTGACATTGCTGTTCGTTTCTTTGTTTTTGCTTTCTTCTTCACATTGACCTTTAACTTATTGCTTATAAATGTTACTTGTGCTTCGGAACAGCAGTCGCACCATAACCTATGTGACAAAACCAACAACAACACCAACACCAACCCTGTAGCAACTTTTTGTGTTCTATGGCTGATGCTGAGAGTTCATGCTGCCAGGCTACGTGATCCAGTCACATGTGTGGGGCTGCCGGTTATGCGACCCTAACTACAACCAATGTCATTTCTATGGATTGTGCTGCGGTTGGATTATCGAATCTTTGTTATTTTATAATCAATATTATATTGGCTCGGAACGAATCGGAATACTAAGAGAATTTTTCCTGTTTTTTGCCGTAGTCATCATAATAATTTGAAAACAACAAAAATTATAAAATTGTGTAATAAAATTGAGTGGAAAGAAAATCGTATTTGTTGCTAGGGGTTAGTAGAGGGAATTGTTTTTTTGTTGTTGTTGTTTGGCTTTGTGCAAAAAATAATCAATTTAGAATTCATTCATTAGTTACAGTAAATGTGGTTTAAGGTCATATAAATATATGGCACAGTGGTGCAAAATAAACAAAAACAATTGTTTATAAATATTTTTTCAAGGCGTAAAGAATATTTCGTCAAGGCCTATATAAGGCGTGGATTTTTTAAAGGATATATTTTTCAGGATTCATACAAGGCGCGGATTTTTTAAAGGATATATTTTTCAGGATTCATACAAGGCGTGGATTTTTTAAAGGATATATTTTTCAGGATTCATACAAGGCACGGATTTTTTAAAGGATATATTTTTCAGGATTCATACAAGGCGTGGATTTTTTAAAGGATATATTTTTCAGGATTCATACAAGGCGTGGATTTTTTAAAGGATATATTTTTCAGGATTCATACAAGGCGTGGATTTTTTAAAAAAATATTTTTTCCAGGTTTTTGTAATTCCTGGAAAAAAATATTTTTTCCAGGTTTTTGTAATTCCTGGATTTTTTAAAGAATATTTTTTTAAGGTTTTTATAAGGCCTGGATTTTTTTAAAGAATATTTTTTGAAGAATATTTTTCTGGGTCTATCAAAAGCCTGGATTTTTTATGAATATATTTTCTGGGTCTATCAGAGGCCAGGATATTTTAAAAAATAGTTTTTGAAGTATATTTTTTTGGTCCATCAGAGGCCTTGATTTTTAAAAAATATTTTTCTGGGTCTATCAGAGCCTGGATTTTCTAAAGATTATTTTTTCTGGGTCTATCTGAGGCCAAAGGGTGGCGTAGGGGATGATAGATATCAAACAACGGCTCTGATTGGCTTTAACGCGGCAAAGTCCAGGCTTATCTTGGTCCCTCTTTCATCTCAATTGTGGACACTGACCTCCCCGCGGTGCCACCTGGGGAGTTATCTTCATCACCCGCTGAAATAGTGAGCTAATATGTGCCACGAGTTCAACCATAAGAACTATAAAAAAAGGGTTGAGGCGTCGGGTTAGTTGCCCAGTCTCGGAAAACCCAACCTACTAGGTATAAGCAAAGAAAAAGAAAACCAAACCCACCTAATGTTGACGTCCCCCGCAAACATACATATAAAGGACCATGATCTGCGAATCTGCATGTGCGCACGTTGTACTGAATAGGCGCAGTGTTCGCTTTGGTGAATGTACTCAAGAAGTACAAAGCCGATATTATTGTCTTACAGGAAATGCGAGGGAAAGGGACTGGCGGCGTAAATAAATCAGATGATTACACCCTGAATTATAGCTACCATGAAACGAAACATGAATTTGGCTGCGGATTTATGGTTAACAGGAGAATAAAAAACCTCGTCTCCAGAATCACTCCAGTAGATGAGTGAATTGCTATAATCCGCATAAAAGCGAAGTTCTTCTACATAAGTCTCATTTACGTATATGCTCCGACCGAAGATAAAGATGAACAGACCAAAGACATATTTTACGAGCGCCTAGAAACAGCATATGACCGCTGTCCTGGACACGACATTAAAATTCGAAAGGGAAAATATCTTTGGACCCACCGTCGCAAAATTCAGCATCCATGAAGAAACATCAGACAACGGCATGAGGTTGATTGACTTCGCGGCAGCAAACAACATGGTAGTTAGCAGCACCACATTCAAGCATCTCGATATACACAAAGTCACTTGGATTTCTCCTGATCAAGCAACGAGAAATCAAATTGATCATGTTGTGATAGACGGAAGACATTATTCCAGTGTTTTAGACGTCCGATCGATTCGGAGAGCGAATATCAATTCGGACCATTACCTTGTGGCAGAAAAGGTTCGCACCCGTCTTAATGTAGCCGCAAAGGTGCGATCTAATGTATCACGGAAACTCGACGTCGAAAAGCTGCAAACACAACAGATAACAGAAGCCTACTCCGCTCAACTTACCCAACTGCTTGACGAAAGCACCCCTTCTACCGATAATAAAATAGAAGCACAATTGCCCACTCCCCACAAACTGCAGCAAAATCAACACTTGGGTACCAAAGACCACCATCAAGAAATCCATGGTACGATCAGGAGTGTCGTAATGCTACCGATGTAAAAAACGCAGCGTATAGGGCAACCCTGCAGACAGTAGCAACACGTAATGTGATGGAGAATCATCTGGAGAAAAGGAGAAACGCATTTTCAGAAAAAAGTAGAAAGAACAAGACAAACGTGAGCCTGAGCAAATCGAAATGTACAGGTGTCAGAATGAAGTCCGAAAATTCTACCAACGAGTAAAACACCAAACCGAAGGCTTTGGTGCAGGCACATCCTTCTGTAGAGATGAACATGGAAACCTGATGACAGATACAGACTGCGTGTTGAGGATCTGGAAGGAGCATTTAAAAAAAAACTTCTGGTATCAAATAGTAGCGGTGAAGGGGATACCCCAGAACCAATAATAGATGACGGTATAGAGTGTATACCACTTAGCCAAGATGACGTCAGAATAGCAATCAATCGGCTGAAGAATAATAAAACAGCCGGTGCTGATGGTTTACAAGCCAAACTATTCAAGACTGGTGGTTAGATGCTGTTAAGGAGCATGCACCGGCTGATTAGTACAATTTGGCAAGCATGCCCAATGATTGGAACCTCAGCATCCTGTGTCCCGTGCACAAAAATGGAGACAAAACGATATGTGCCAACTATAGGGGAATAAGCCTCCTCTCCATCGCATATAAAGTGCTATCCAGTGTGCTGTGTGAACGATTGAAGCCAATGGTCAGCGATATTATTGGACCATACCAATGCGGCTTCAGACCTGCCAAGTCCACCATTGACCAGATTTTCACTCTGCGCCAAATCTTGGAAAAGACCCACGAAAAACACATCGACACATTTCACCTATTCGTCGACTATAAAGCCGCATTCGACAGCCCTATCCGTTTAGAGGTCTACGTTTGGCATTCCTGCAAAATTAATTCGGCTATGCAGGATAACTTTAAGTGGCACAAGGTCAGCAGTTAAAGTAGGAAAGGACCTATCGGAGCTCTTCAATACCGAACAAGGATTCAGGCAAGGTGACAGTTTGTCGTGTGATCTTTTTAACATCCTGCTGGAAAAGGTCATACGAGACGCAAAGGTGAACAGAAGTGACACTCTGTACACCAAACAACACATGTTACTCGCCTACGCCAATGACGTCGATATAATGGGTCGAACATTGCGAGCGGTAACAGTCACCTTTGAACAAATTGAGAAGAGTCTGCCAAAGTGGGTCTGAGAGTAAACGGCGAGAAAACCAAGCTGATGGTATCAACGCGCAAGACGTCCAGTAGACTCGGACCAACTGTGGAACTTGAGAACTACAGCTTCGAGGTAGTCAAAGATCTTATATACCTTGGTACCGCCATAAACAAAACGAATGACATCAGTTTTGAAATTCGGATGGCCGAATGACCATCGTGATGGCCAACAGATGCTACTATGATCTAAGTAACCAGTTTAGAAACAAGGCCACCTCCCGCCAAACCAAACTCATACTCCACAAGACGCTGATACTACCTGTGGGTACTGCTGATACTACTAGCATGGGTACTTGCGCATGCAGATGAGACAGCTCTTGAAGTGTTTGAGAGAAAAATTTCTCCGAAAGATCTATCGGCCGATCTGCGTTGACGGTAAATATCGCCATCGAATGAACCATGAGTTGTACCAGCTATTCTCGGTCATCGACATTGTTAGACGTATTGAGCTGCAGCGACTAGTTGGCTAGGTCATTTTTTCAGAATGGTTGAAGATGCCCCAGCCCAGAAGGCATGTAAAACGAGCCAGCTGATGGTTCACGCAGATGGGGAAGGCCACGAATAAGATGAAAAGACCAAGTGGAAGACAAACTTGCGGAATATGGTCTATCAAATTGGAAAAGCTGCGCAAAAGACCGACGAGCCTGGAAATCGTTCTTTTTCAAGAATATTTTTTCAACGATCCATACAAGGCGTGGATTTTTTAAAGACTAATTTTTCAAGGGCCATCCAACAAGGCGTGGATTTTTTAAAGACTAATTTTTCAAGGGCCATCCAACAAGGCGTGGATTTTTTAAAGACTAATTTTTCAAGGGCCATCCAACAAGGCGTGGATTTTTTAAAGACTAATTTTTCAAGGGCCATCCAACAAGGCGTGGATTTTTTAAAGACTAATTTTTCAAGGGCCATCCAACAAGGCGTGAATTTATTAAAGGCTAATTTTTCAAGGGCCATCCAACAAGGCGTGGATTTTTTAAAGACTAATTTTTCAAGGGCCATCCAACAAGGCGTGGATTTTTTAAAGACTAATTTTTCAAGGGCCATCCAACAAGGCGTGGATTTTTTAAAGACTAATTTTTCAACGGCCATCCAACAAGGCGTGGATTTTTTAAAGACTAATTTTTCAAGGGCCATCCAACAAGGCGTGGATTTTTTAAAGACTAATTTTTCAAGGTCCAGGCCATCCAACAAGGCGTGGATTTTTTAAAGACTAATTTTTCAAGGGCTAGCAGAGGCCTGCATTTTTAAAGACTAATTTTTCAAGGGCTAGCAGAGGCCTGCATTTTTTAAAGAATATTTTTTAGGTCTATCGTAGGCCTGGATTTTTTAAAGAATGTCTTTTCTGATCACTTAGAGGCATCGATTTTTTTCTAGGTCCCTCAGGGGTCTATCAGAGGCCTGGATTTTTTTTAAAGAATATTTTTTCCAGGTCTATCAGAGGTCTGGACTTTTAAAAGAATATTTTTTCTAGGTCCATCAGAGGTTTATCAGAGGCCTGAATTTTTTTAAAGAATATTTTTTCAAAGTCTATTTTTTTGAATTACTGTCTCCATGACATTGCTTCCGCAATGCTCCATTGCCTTTTGCTGCATTGCGGTGAATTTTTCAATTTAAAAGCACTTAGTGCGAAGTGTCATGTCACAAGCAAATGTTTTCACAGGACTACCAATTACCACCCGCCATGACAGTGGCAACAATGGGAATTTAAAGAAGAAGAAAATATTAAACGGAATTCAAACACTTGTAGACCACAAAACGATCTTGGTTTCGTTGGGATTCCACACCGCACATATGCTAAAGAGTTACATGTTCGAAAACTCGCACACAAACACTCGCACACAACTTAGAAATAGCTTCAATGTTAACAGGACATATTTTTACTTCATGAGGAGGTGAGAGAGGAGAGATGTGTCCTGAAGGTCTGGATTCTATATTGGCTTGGTTGGCGGGATTGTTGTTTTCGTTAACTGGCCACAGGAAACACGTGCAATTATCCCTGAAGGACATGCGCCAGATATGTTCTCTTCCTCTCTTTGTGTGCATTTTGGGAGAGTAACAGCGAAATAACTCTGTTAAAGGTTAACAGTGGCTGCCGCTTCTCCAAAGGGACTTTGATTTTGTGTATAAAATCCTTTACAGCATCCCTCAGGATAGTCAGTGTTTCGTTGGATTTTATGCTATAAACATTAACGGTGGTATTCCGTCTTTAAACACTTCGTGTACGGTAACTTTACGTCTTTAAAAATCGGTGCCGAACACACTTGTTGGTTCTTTAAAAGGCCATTAAAAGGATAATTACCCAGAGGAAAGGATGTGAATAAGAAGTTCTCTCCTAACGTTTTTATGACCCCAATTTTATTAGTGAAAGATAATGAAAGTCAGTGTAATTATTCCAATGATAGCGAATAAGAGAAGCAATAACAAATAAATCAACTCATTAAAGAATCGAAAATATATTCGGTCCATAAAAAAATCTGCAACGATTTTAATTTGGTCAATTAATACAGTTAATTAAAAGTTAATTAAACAAAACAAACATACGTACAAACATGATATCAAAAGTCTTTGTGGAATACTCCTACCTCACCCTGCATACCCTTTTGTTTTTGTTTGGCCATGTCCATAGTGAAGTGAATTTAAATTCTAACCACAATGCTACTCCGAATGGTTTGGAAATCGAAGATAGCAATTATCACAACAACAACAGCAACAATACCCTGATTGGAACTGAATCCTCATCCGCAGCACTGGCTGAGGCAATGTCAACATTGACAACCACAATGACCAGCATGGCAGCGGCAGCAGCAAACATCAATGACCGGGGAGGAGCCTCTCTTAACTGTGGCAATACCCACAAAATGGTCGATAACTGTTTTAGGGATTTGCCACCGCATCTAATGCAGTTCCTGCAGACCCCGAAAATTGCTATTGACCAAGAGGAAATACAACACAAGTGCAAGTAAGTTTCAATGGAAAAGAAATAATAAATATTTTTGGAAGGAATTTTTAAAGAATATTTCTTCGAGGCCTACAAGAGGTGTGGATTTTTTAAAAAATATTTTTTCGAGGCCTACAAAAATTACAAGAGGCTATTTTTTAAAGGAAATTTTTTTACAACACAAGTGGATTTTTTAAAGAGTTTCTCCTACAAGGGGCGTGGATTTAAACAAAATTTTTTTGGAAGGGCCATCCAACAAAAAGTGGATTTTTAATGATTATTTAAGGCGTAGATTTTTTAAAAAAATATTTTTTCGAGGCCTGCAAGAGGCGTGGATTTTTAAAGAATATTTTTTTCAAGGCCTGCAAGAGGCGAGGATTTTTAAAGAATATTTTTCCGAGGCCTGCTAGAGGCGAGGATTTTTAAAGAATATTTTTTCGAGGCCTCCAAGAGGCGAGGATTTTAAAAGAATATTTTTTCGAGGCGTGGATTTTTTTAAAGACTAATTTTTCAAGGAGCAATCCATACAAGGCATGGATTTTTTAAAGAATAATTTTTCAAGGGCCATCCAACAAGGCGTGGATTTTTCAAGGTCCAGGCCAACAAGGCGTGGATTTTTTAAAGAATATTTTTTCAAGGAGTAACTCCAGCCAACAAGGCGTGGATTTTTTAAAGAATATTTTTTCAAGGAGTAACTATCAAGGCGTGGATTTTTTAAAGAATATTTTTTCAAGGCGTGGATTTTTTAAAGACTAATTTTTCAAGGTCCAGGCCATACAAGGCGTGGATTTTTTAAAGACTAATTTTTCAAGGGCCATCCAACAAGGCGTGGATTTTTTAAAGACTAATTTTTCAAGGTCCAGGCCATACAAGGCGTGGATTTTTTAAAGACTCATTTTTCAAGGTCCAGGCCATACAAGGCGTGGATTTTTTAAAGACTCATTTTTCAAGGGGCCATACAAGGCGTGCAAGGCATTTTTGGGGATTTTTTAAAGACTAATTTTTCAAGGTCCAGGCCATCCAACAAGGCGTGGATTTTTTAAAGACTAATTTTTCAAGGTCCAGGCCATCCAACAAGGCGTGGATTTTTTAAAGACTAATTTTTCAAGGTCCAGGCCATCCAACAAGGCGTGGATTTTTTAAAGACTAATTTTTCAAGGTCCAGGCCATACAAGGCGTGGATTTTTTAAAGACTCATTTTTCAAGGTCCAGGCCATACAAGGCGTGGATTTTTTAAAGACTCATTTTTCAAGGTCCAGGCCATACAAGGCGTGGATTTTTTAAAGACTCATTTTTCAAGGTCCAGGCCATACAAGGCGTGGATTTTTTAAAGACTCATTTTTCAAGGTCCAGGCCATACAAGGCGTGGATTTTTTAAAGACTCATTTTTCAAGGTCCAGGCCATACAAGGCGTGGATTTTTTAAAGACTCATTTTTCAAGGTCCAGGCCATACAAGGCGTGGATTTTTTAAAGACTCATTTTTCAAGGTCCAGGCCATACAAGGCGTGGATTTTTTAAAGACTCATTTTTCAAGGTCCAGGCCATACAAGGCGTGGATTTTTTAAAGACTCATTTTTCAAGGTCCAGGCCATACAAGGCGTGGATTTTTTAAAGACTCATTTTTCAAGGTCCAGGCCATACAAGGCGTGGATTTTTTAAAGACTCATTTTTCAAGGTCCAGGCCATACAAGGCGTGGATTTTTTAAAGACTCATTTTTCAAGGTCCAGGCCATACAAGGCGTGGATTTTTTAAAGACTCATTTTTCAAGGTCCAGGCCATACAAGGCGTGGATTTTTTAAAGACTCATTTTTCAAGGTCCAGGCCATACAAGGCGTGGATTTTTTAAAGACTCATTTTTCAAGGTCCAGGCCATACAAGGCGTGGATTTTTTAAAGACTCATTTTTCAAGGTCCAGGCCATACAAGGCGTGGATTTTTTAAAGACTCATTTTTCAAGGTCTAGGCCATACAAGGCGTGGATTTTTTAAAGACTAATTTTTCAAGGGCCATCCATACAAGGCGTGGATTTTTTAAAGACTAATTTTTCAAGGTCTAGGCCATACAAGGCGTGGATTTTTTAAAGACTAATTTTTCAAGGTCTAGGCCATACAAGGCGTGGATTTTTTAAAGACTAATTTTTCAAGGTCTAGGCCATACAAGGCGTGGATTTTTTAAAGACTAATTTTTCAAGGTCTAGGCCATACAAGGCGTGGATTTTTTAAAGAATACTTTTTTAAGGCTTTTTCTTTTGACGAGAAGGTCACAAAATATTTGACCCTAGGCGAACATAACATCTTTTTATGTTATTTGTTTTCAACAACTTTTCAAAGAAAATTTCAAAAATTTTGTACAAAAAAAAATCAGACAAACAAATAATCTACTTAGTGTTAATTTATTCCATACCTTAAAATACTTTGCAAAGAAAATGGGGAACAACGCCTCTTTAATCAATTTTTCAAATTAAATCCATATTGTAAGCTGCTTAAAATATAAATACTTACAGAAAAAAATATTTAATGATGTAAAATAAATGGGGATAATAAAAAAAAAATGCGACGAAGAAAATGTGTAATTAATTCATTTAATTCAAGCGATTAATTACTTGCTTATTAATTAAATTTTATAATATGATGATTTGTTGCTGTGGCCAGTGAACCCCAATAGCCGAGGGCAAAATATGGAGAAACAAAAACAAAAATTTGGCATCTAAATTGTTTGCAACCGCACTAAGGAAATTCAATATTCCCCAAAAACATTAATTATCCGCCACATAGGCATATAAAAATGTTTGTTTTAGATGCATGCTTATGTATCTTGATTGGGAATAATATGGTGCTATAAATTTGTTTACGAACGAAGTTTGTTCAGGAATTATGGGGTATTTTTAAATTGTCGTGTATCCTATTCCTAAATGATGATTAAATGAACTTGACTTAAAAATTTTCAAAATGTTTACATTTTGTGCGGAAGGTTCTGCAATAGACCCCGTATTTGAACATAATGTATGTTTGGTAAAAATATTAGCTTGTACAAAGTTTTTTTTTTCTATAAAATCGGATACTCCATTCCCATTATATTGCACATTAATTCTTCAACGTGTTGATCTTTTCTAATGGTTTTTATAGAATATGGAAAGGATAATCTTCATCTTCGAACATGATCTAAGTTTGGTTGCAATATTAGGGTATGAAAAAGTTGAAGATAACGTATCATGCAATACACTTCTTATTATAAGGAATCAGGAGACGGGAGAGGCATGTGTATTGTCAAAATACAACAAATAGACTCGCTTTTCCCGAGATTGCGGGGTTTTTAAAAGGTGATAAACAGTTTCCTGAAAATGTTCAATATAGTCCACGTTTTGACATCCTTACTTACGTAGAGCATTTGTTCCATAAGCCAAACACTTTGCAAATTTGAGAGACCGCGATTCGATATATTATCTTGTACTTGATCTTTCCATAGAACCATTATCAACGTTTATATGCCTTTTGAGCCCGGGCTTCATTCCTTGTGATACTTCCCCAACAAAATGGTCAACAGTTTGCAAATAATTAATTTAACGATATCATACGAACGGATTATCGACTCTGCACATCGTCGTATTTTTACCAACTCTCATTTCTACTTCAAAGATGTGACACATCGGTCCACTACATTTGCTACCTCCAAGTAGGTTCAAATATTTAAAATTTATTTATTCAAAAACAATCGTATGGAATATCAAATTTGATACAAAATACGCATATCGTAATATTTCATTCAAACTTAATTCAAGTTGGAAGATGGGACTTATCGGTCCACAACTTCTAGGGTTAACATTTTTAAAGCATGTAAATATCATATGAAGTCCAATTTCATCCAAACTTTGCATGGTAATATATTTACCTTAGGTAGATCAAGCTTGAATATGTTATTCACTCCTTCCACAAAGAGTCAACATTGTGACAATTTGTTAATCCCATATCAAGATAAAAGAGTGTCTGGTTTTGATCCAAATATTGCAAATCGTAAATTTTATGAAAGGTATATTGAATTCTACGATATGGTCTACCTAAAACCTTTGCAGGGTCAACTCTTTGAAAAAACATAGACCTTAAATAAAGCGAATAACAAAGAATGTTTTTATTCCATAGACCACCGCAAACCATAGGCTGAGAGTATATATCTGTCGGCAACATCGATTGACATTTTTTTAATTGTTTCAAAAAAGTAGTTATAAAAGTACCATACCCAAAGTCCATGTTAATACAATGCTGTTCTATTACGATATTTGGTTCACGCAAATCAACATTTGGTACCAGTTAGTGTACAATAGTACGAATTTCCAAAACTTCCTACAAAGCCCAATTCAGTGATCCTAACTTCAAATTTCAAGATTTCAGCTCTATCGGTTGACCCTGATGGAAATTTGGTACGACTTAGTACACATTAGTACGAATTTCCAAAACAGCCTACATACCCCAATCCTACACCCCAACAATGCTCCCAGCTTTAAATTTCAGTATCCCACCTCTACCGGTTCACCCAAAATTCAAATGGTACCAAATATAGTACCATTTAGTACACATAAATATGAATTTCCTAAACTACATCCTTACCCCAATTCTACACTCCAACAATGTCCTTTTTTTCAAATTTCATTGTTCCAGCTCTATCGGTTTACGCCAATCCAAATTTGGTACCACTTAGTACACATTAGTACGAATTTCCAAAACTTCCTACATAGCTCAATCCTATACCCCAACAACGTTCCTAACTCTTTCAGGATTTCTGTTCTATCGGTCCCATGGATGGTCCGTGTGAGGATTTCATCAGTCAAAAAGGTGTAATCGTCGAAAACGTCTGTATAAAATGTAGCAAACGTCATTTTTTCCACTATTCTCACAATATACAGTTATGTTCAAGAATATATATTATTTTTACATACATCTGACTATTTCTTACTAGAACTGATAAAATAATTCTAAACTTTATTGAGAAGAAAATTTTGAAATTCTATATGAGTTTGAGTAAAGCATGTGGGTAATAGCACCAAATTTTAGAATAAGTTTAGATTTGTTCGAATTGGTCACCTTAGGCACGAATTATGGCCTTCAAACAGCCAATGAAAACGTCACACGCTGCCCGAATGTTGATCTGCGTTATTTTGGCCCATTCCCAGCGAAGCGCTTGCTTGAGGTGATCGACACTTTGGTATTTTTTAGTGCCAACCTTGCTTTCCAAAATACTCCAGACACAATACGAACATTTTGGTGGCCATTGTCTGCAGGAAATGAAGCGAGGAACCACATTTTGTAACCATACAAGGGTGGCGCGTGCATCCAAGGTCTGCGGCCAAAATGTTTGCGTGCCCAAAGCTTTAGAACACCCTCCAGAATATTTTCGCGATAACATTCGGCACTTATTCTAGTGCTACGGTCGATTAATACAAGCGCAGAGCGACCACCGGCTGTTATGGCGGCCCACACCATCACCATTGCCAGCGCTTGAGTTCTGGTGGCCAATCGAAGGTGCATAGTTTCAGCTGACCTCTTTTTGGCAAGTAAACACGATCATTTTGTTTGTTTACAAACTGCTGGACAACGAATGTTATCTCATCGGAGAAAACCAAATTCCGCAGTTCACCACTTTCGGCCAAGCGAAGCAATTCTTAAGCTATTTTGAGTTTGTTTATACCCTTCACCACACTGTGGTACAGGGTATTATGTCTTTGTACATATGTTTGTAACAGGCAAAAGGAAACGAGATAGATCCTATTGAGAATATGCATAGTCTGTTGATGTTAAATTGTAAACAATGTAAGAAATTGGGAAAAATCGGTTCAGGTTTAGATATAGCTCCCTTATATATTTTCGTCCGATGTAAGGTAAATGGTGCGCCAAAGTCTCTAAATATCTTGTAAGAAATTTGGCATAGCGTACTCAATTAAGTCTAGAATGATGTGTGCTAAGTTTCGAGAAAAACGGTTCAGATTTAGATATAGGTCCCATATGTCTTTTCGTCCGATTTTAAGAAAATGGTGCACCAAAGTCCCTAAATATATTTCGATTTGTACGAAATTTGGCATAGGGTACTGAATTCAGTCTAGATTTGCACGAAATTTTGCATAGTGTACTGTATGGGCCTAGAATGATGTGTGTCTATTTTTGAGATAATGATGAGTGTCTATATTTGAGATAATGTAAGAAATTGGGAAAAATCGGTTCAGGTTTATATATATATATATATATATATTTTCGCCCGATTTAAAGTAAATGGTTCGCCAAAGTCCCTAAATATCTTCCGACTTGCAAGAAATTTGGCATAGCGTACTCAATTAAGTCTAGAACGATGAGTGTTAAGTTTCGTGAAAATCGATTCAGATTTAGATATAGCTTCCATATATATTTTCGTCCGATTTAAGGTATATGTTGCACTAAAATGCCTAAATAGCTTTCGTTCAATTTCATGTCAACGTTCTTTCGAAAATGCGACGTCTGTTGGGAGACTATGTAGAATATACCCAAAGTGGTGAAGGGTATCATATAGTCGGGCCAGTCCGACTTTACTATTTTCCTTACTGTTTTTTTTTTTCTGTTGCGGTGTAAGTTCTCGCACTTTTTGGAATTTCAATATTTGCCGAATGGAATATTGCAATATGTTCAGCTCACAAGCCATTTTCGGCCACTGTGGCGCGGGTTTCGATCAAGTCGCTTCTTTACCTTTCGAACCATTTCTGCTGATGTTGCTGTTTTCTTCCGTCCATTTCCTTGACGTCGGGCTAAGCTACCGGTATCACGGTAACAAGCTGTGGTACAAGACACAAAAGATTTATTCACATTTAAATGCTGGAGTGCTCTAACGATAGACACTTGTGGTTTTCCAGCCAAATATAAAGAAATCACACTCTGACGCTTGAATTCCATCAGGAATTTTTTTTTTTCTGGAAAATTCTCGCGCTTGTAAACTATTTTAATGAGCTGTCACTGAAATAATTTTTACAGTCGTTGGACGAGTGACTTAGAAATGACAGCAGTCTGAAGTTAGTTGCAGTCTTTTTTTCATCTCACCCTGTATGATGCAGTTTATAATCGGAATTAAGATAAAGCTAAATAACTTTATTTTCCCGGTGTTTTTTTTTTCTTTCTATTATATTCTAAAGTTAATTACCGTAAAAATTATCCAGAATATTTCAAAACTTTATCATGACACATTCGTACACACATAAATCACATTATGCTCCCAGAAAAAAGCCACAAATTCTATTTTTCATCTCAACCAGGAAAAATGTCTACACAAATTAAATAATTCTTGACAAAATATGCTACTGCTGCTCAACATTTCAAAACAAAAAACCGAACGAACTTTTTTCAAAGTAATTAAGCTAACAAAAACAAAAAGAAAAGAGACGAAATATTTCAGTTGGAAAAATAAAACGCATTTGTCACTTTGTGAGTTTTGTGAGCGGAAATAAATCCCAGGCAAAGAAGATTAACACCTCCGACTCCATAGAATAATACGATGTTTTTTATTATCCTACTTAAAAAGAAAATTTTAATTTTATGAACTCCGAAGATGGCGTAATACCACCATAAAAATAAAAATTTGTTGTTCTTGTTGACGAATTTTAAAAATTCAGGACGCATAGGCGTTTAAGTGTTTATGAAAAAAACAAGACGAAGAAGGAGAACAACAACAAAAGGAATCCCTGAAATAAAAATCCATGCATGACCAAAATAAGTACCGAATTTCTAAGATTTCTTTCAAGCGGAAAAAAGTTGGAAAAGTAGCTGCATGTATCAAGTGGCAAAAATTTAAATTTTTTTGTTTTGTTTCAAAGGTCCAAAAATCGTAAAGGACTTAAGAAAAACAATATTTTCTTTTAATTTTAAAATTAAAAAAAGAAATCGGAGCAACTTTTCTTTTTAATTGGATATTAAATCAAAACTTTGTTTGTAAAACATTAAAAAATGAAAGAAAATACCATCAAAGAGTAAAGAAGCCTTATTGCTTTAAATAGCCTCCTTCAGTCATAACTTGTTACCCGGCTGATGCTAAACATCCTGAGCCTCACTTCCACTTTCCTTCGATTTTTTTTTTTATTGAAAGAGAGTGCCTTTTAACGAAATTTCCTAATCAGATTAGACATAAGACAATGACTAATGACGGATGGTTGGATAGATGGATGGCTGGATACATTGACGAATGGACAGTAGAACAGGCAGCAGCAGCACCATGCTGGGCAAAGACATCCAGGAGCAATGTGGAAGTGATAAAAAACAGCATCCTGTGAGACAGCCAATGTTTGTTACTTCGTTACTTTTTTTTGATGGATGGTGACAGGATGTAAAAGAGGTAGAAAATTTTCAATTTGTTTCCTTGTCTTGTTTTTGTAATGAAAAGTGAGTGATATGACGTTACTTGATAGTATGTCAGGTTGAAATGTATGGAAAAACTTGTACAGCACGATAAACCTTGGCACCTATCTTGCTCTCACACACACACACACATAGAAGGGTACTTGTTGAGGGATTTCTAATTGTGGTTATGGATTATATTTCTATACCCTCCACAATGAGGTGGAGCTATTGTTTTACATTCTACGAGGACCTAGACAAGCCTCCATTTTTAAAGAGTATTTAAAAAAAAAGTATTTTTTCGAAAACAATAAGAGGGACGCATTTTTTAAAAAAAAAATATTTTTTGAGGACTATAAGAGGCGTGGACTTATTAAAGAATATTTTTTGAGGACTATAAGAGGCGTGAATTTGTTAAAGAAGATTTTTTCGAAGGGCCTACAAGAGGCGTGGAGTTTTTAAAGAATATTTTTTCGAAGGGCCTACAAGAGGCGTGGATTTTTTAAAGAATATTTTTTCGAGGACTATAAGAGGGACGGATTTTTTAAAAAATATTTTCTGAGGACTATAAGAGACGTGGATTTTTTAAAGAATATTTTTTCGAAGAGCCTACAAGAGGCGTGGATTTTTTAAAGAATATTTTTTCGAAGAGCCTGCAAAAGGCATGGATTTTTAAAAAAATATTTTTTCAAAGGCCTAGGGGATGATAGATACCAAGCAACAGCTCTGATTGGCTTTAACATGGCGAAGGCCAGGCTTTTACCTCTTTCATCTCAATTGTGGCACTGACCTCTCTGGGAAACCTTTAGCATTACCCGATGAAATGAGCTAATATGTGCCGCGAGTTCACCCATAAGAACTATTAAAAAATGGGTTGAGGCGTCGGGTTAGTTATCCAATCTCGGATAACCCAACAAAAATCGGAAGGGAAAATATATTTGGTCCCACCGTCGGAAAATTCAGCCACCAGCCAACCAAGAAAGTTCAGACAACGGCATGAGGTTGATTGACTTCGGGGCATGAAGTGACAGATATAGACAGCGTGTTGAGGATCTGGAAGGAGCATTTCGAAAAACTTCTGGTGACTGACACACGATCAGCAGTTAAAGTCGGAAAGGACCTCTCGGAGCCCGTTAATACCGAACCAGGATTCAGACTAGGTGTCAATTTGTTGTGTGACCTTTTTAACATCTAGCTGGAAAAGGTCATACTAGAGGCAAAAGTGAACAGATATGGCACTCTGTACACCAAACAATACATGTTACTCGAACACTGAGAGCGGTAACAGCCACCTTGGAACGAATTGAGAAAGAGTCTGCCACAGTGAGTCTAGCAGTAAGCGGCAAGAAGACCAAGCTGATGGTATCAACACGCAAGACGTCAGGTAGACTCGGACCATCTGTGGAATTTGAGAACTACAGCTTCGAGGTAGTCAAAGATTTTATATACCTTGGTACCGCCATAAATAAAACGAATGACATCAGTTTTCGGAGGAGGATAGTGTTGGCCAACCAATGCTACTATGGTCTGAACAAACAACTCAAAAGCAAGGCCACCTCCCGCCAGACCAAACTCACACTCTACATGAGGCTTATACTATCCGTGCTGTTATATGGATCTGAAGCAAGCAGACGAGGCAGCTCTTCGAAAGATCTATGGGCCGATCTGCATTGACGGTGAATATCGCCGTCGAATGAACCATGCATTTTACCAGCTATTCTCGGACATCGACATTGTTAGACGTATTGAGCTGCAGCGACTACGTTGGCTAGTTCGTGTTGTGAGATTGGATGAAGATGCCCCAGCCCAGAAGGCATATAAAAGCGAATCAACTGATGGTTCACACAGAAGGGGAAGGCCGCGAATAAGATAGAAAGATCAAGTGAAAGACAAAATTGCCAAATATGGCCTTTCAATCTGGAAAAACTGCGCAAAAGGCCGACGCGCCTTGAAACGAACGTTCTGTCACAAGCCAGCTAAAGGAAAGGATCTAAGGCGTGGATTTATTAAGGAATATTTTTTTGAGAATATATTTCTTCGTAGGGATATAAGAGGCGTGGATTTATTAAATAATATTTTTCAAGGGCCAACTGAGGCGTGGATTTATTAAAGAATATTTTTCAAGGGCCAACTGAGGCGTGGATTTATTAATGAATATTTTTCAAGGGCCAACTGAGGCGTGGATTTATTAAAGAATATTTTTCGAGTAGCATTGTTTTAAAATAGAAACATATACCGGAAATAACTTGCCTTTATACCACTTCCAAGATATTTAATTACCCATTTTCGATTTTTTCAATAAGTCTCAGTTGTATAGCTTCATTTACTCCTTTCCAATTTTTGAATTTCCCTCCTTTCAATGTGTCCTCTTTGAAGCTTATTTTCTTACTCCGTTTTTTTTCCAGCAAACGTTAAAATCTTTTTTTCCGCGAATAATTCGATGCAATTCTCCTCTTTTCCTTTTCATTATACTATTAACCCTTTGTGGGAAAGAATATCAAAATATGACGGGGTTGTTTTGTAATTATTAATGATTTAATTACGGAGAAGGAACTTTGTTTTGCCACTTGGGTCCATTAAATGAATATTTCTAAGAAGAAGTGGCTATGGTTTCTATGACAAAAAGCAACAAAGAATATTAACTGAGTTCTTTTTTTGCATTTTCTTTTATCTCTTATCTATTTTCCAGTGTCTTTCGTCATGGCATGAAATGTTTCGACGAATACATGGGTCGTTGCATACCACAACGTAATGTGGCGATTTTGAATATCAACGTGGAGGGAGCGAGGAAGTTTTTCAAGAAATTCTGTGATGATCCGGTTTTTCAAGAAAGTGAGTATTGGAAAACGATTTACATTGTATTAATATTTTATATTGATTGGTTGGGCCCTTGAATAACAAAAAAACACATCATTCGAAGTTGAAAAATTCAGATATGAATTTTAAAAAATTAAAGTAGAATATACAAATTCAATGAAAAAAAAAAACCAACAGAAAGGTTTTCTAATAAAAAAAAAAAAATATTTCAAGTGTATTGAAATTTCAGGAGATTATATTGATTATATATATTGATTATATATGAAAAATAAAAATATTTTTGAAAAACTAACTATTCTCTTTCATTGGTAGGGTAAGAAGTTTCCGAACGGTCCTCGTATATTTCATTCATCGCTTCCTTTTAATCAGTGGCATCATTATCATCACATGTCATTTTCACATGTTATTCAATTAAATGTGGCATTTCATTAAATCGCGATATAAAATAAATAAATAATGTTAATTGATGTGGTAAGAGAACTGTTGGACTTTTCCACAGAAATGAAAATTTGATGGAAAATTTGTTCGAATCAGGCATTTCCAATGAAAAATATCAAATAGGAAATAAATATAAATTAAATGACAATAAATGCATTGTATTAATGGCCGTGTATATTTTTATATCCTTAGCTTTATGGCAAACTAGGGATCAAATGCAAATCAAATCAAAAACGCCAATAAGGTCCGCCGAACCAATCTTGTTATACCCTCCCCTATGAGATAGACATTAAAAATACCTAAAATCTATCGGGACCGTGTTATAACGGCTATGACATAGTAAGTTGCTGCCGGAGGAGAATGCAACACCAATCTACAGACATTCAAGTTAAAACCAGTAAGGAAAATTGTAAAGTGGGCTGGGCTCACTATATGATACCCTTCACCACATTGGGTATATTCTACATATGTATCCTAACAATTTCATGTCAATATTCCTTGGAGGAAAAATTTAAATTGAACGAATTTAAATATGTAACTTTATCTATAAGTGAATCGACTAACATCAATCCGCAACCTATGCTAAATTACACTTGATTCGGACAGATTTGTATGGACGCTATGTCTGCATCTGCACCAATTAAAAAAATGCCATAACGCCAATGTGAGTCATTGTGTGGAGCTATATCTAAAAATTAACCGATTTAGAAAAAAACTTATCAGTAACTTCAGTAAATTGTACAAAATTGTTTGGCAATTGGACAATCGTTGGGTCTTTAGTTCACAATTTACATAAAATCGGAAAAAAGACATACGGGAGCCATATTTAAATCTGCACCAATTTTCACGAATCTTAGCACATATCAATCTAAACTTAATTTAGTACGCTATGGCTTTACACACATCATTCTTGACTCAATTCACTACGCTATGCCAAATTTCGTGCAAATCGAAAGATATATAGGAACTTTTCTACATCATTTCAAATAAATCGAATGGAACACATATATGTGAGCTATATTAAATCGGACGAACATATATATGGGAGGTATATAGAAATCTGAACCGATTTTAAAGAAACTTTACACACATCATTCTAGACGTAATTCATTACCCTGTGCCAAATTTCGGGCAAATCGAAAGATATATAGGGACTTTGGTACCCCATTTAAATTAAATCGGACGAAAATATATATGGGAGCTATATCTAAATCTGAACCGATTTTCACGAAAGTTAATACACATCATTATAGACTCAATTCAGTTCGCTATGCCAAATTTCGTGCAAATCGAAAGATATATAGGGCCTTTGGTACCCCATTTAAATTAAATCGGACGAAAATATATATGGGAGCTATATCTAAATCTGAGCCGATTTTTACGAAACTTAGCTCACATCATTCTTGATTCAATTCAGTACGCTATGCCAAATTTCGGGCAAATCGAAAGATATATAGGGACTTTGGTACCCCATTTAAATTAAATCGGACGAAAATATATATGGGAGCTATATCTAAATCTGAACCGATTTTCACGAAAGTTAATACACATCATTATAGACTCAATTCAGTTCGCTATGCCAAATTTCGTGCAAATAGAAAGATATATAGGGCCTTTGGTAACCCATTTAAATTAAATCGGACGAAAATATATATGAGAGCTACATCTAAATCTGAGCCGATTTTTACGAAACTTAGCTCACATCATTCTTGATTCAATTCAGTACGCTATGCCAAATTTCGTGCACAACGAAAGATATTTATGGTCTTTGGTACCCCAATTAAATTAAATCGGGCGAAAATATATATGGGAGCTATATCTAAATCTGAACCGATTTTTACGAAACTTAGCACACATCATTATAGACTCAATTTAGTACGCAATGCCATATTTCATGCATATCGAAAGATAATTAGGGACTTTGGTACCCCATTTAAATTAAATCGGACGAAAATATATATGGGAGCTATATCTAAATCTGAACCGATTTTCAAGAAACTTTACATACATCATTCCGTACTTAAATCAATACGCTATGCTAAATTTCGTGCAAATCGAATGATATTTAGGGACTTTGGTGCACCATTTACCTTAAATCGGACAAAACTATATATGATAGATATATCTAAATCTGAACCGATTTTCAGGAAACTTTACGTACGTCATTCTCAGTACGCTATGCAAAATTTTGTGCACATGGAAAGATATTTAGGGACTTTGGTGCACAATTTACCTAAAACCAGACGAAAATGTATATGGGAGCTATATCTAAACCTAAACCGATTTTTAGTAAACTTTACACACATCATTCTTGACTCAATTCAGTACGCTATGCCAAATTTCGTGCAAATCGTAAGATATATAGGGTCTTTGGTACCCTATTTAAATTAAATCGAACGAAAATATATATGGGAGCTATATCTAAATCTGAACCGATGTTCTCCAATTACAATAGGTTTCGTCCTTGGGCCAAATAAGTGAACTGTGCCAAATTTCATCATTCATCGGATCATAAATGCGATCTCTACTTTGTTTACAATTTAACATGGACAAACGGACAGATGGACATGCATAAATCGACTTAGAAAGTGATTATATGCATATTCGCAAGGAAATCTCATGTCTATCTTGTTTTCCTTGCCTGTTACCAGTGTTGCCAAAACTTTGTTGAGGAAAAATGCTAGATTTTGTTGAAAAAAATGCTAGAAAGTGCTAAATAATTTAAAAAAGTGCCAGAAAAAAGTGCTAAAAATTTCTAAAACAAAATTGTTAATATTTAATAATGAAATATTAATCAGAAACCCCATTTATTCTTAACGGCTATTCGTTGTCGATTTAGCCATGTCCGTCGCATTGAGGTCGCAATATTGAAGACAGAGCTTTGGAATTTTGCATATACGTTGAACTACTTTTATGAGATGTGATAATGAAAATGGAATATATCTAGGGATAAGTAAATCGACTTTCGACAAATCGATTTATCGACTTTTTGTATTAAAAAGTCGAAAAGTCGAAGTCAACTTTTGATCTTTGAGAAAATCACAAAGTCGACTTTTCAAGATCTACTTTCGATTTTCTTCATAAATACTTGGTTTATTATACCAAAGCCGAAGTTGCCCTAAAATTGCACATTCCAGAACTTTATTTCATCTGTTGACAACAATTCTTATAAGAAACTAAATTTTTATTCGATTTTGCTTTAGTTGGTAGAAGTCGAAAATCGATTTTGAACAGATTTGACAAAATCGAAAGATCGAAAAGTCGACTTTTTAGTCAAAGGCAAAAATCGAAAAGTCTAAAAGTCGACTTTTTGGTCAGTGGCAAAAATCGAAAAGTCTAAAAGTCGACTTTTACTCTTGACTAAATATATCGGTCCTTTTTGGGTACACCGTACGCCAATATTTTTTTAAGCTTTTAGGCACATTTTTATACCCTCCACCATAGTATGGAGGGTATATTAATTTTGTTTTTCCGTTTGTAACTCATCGAAATAATCATTTCCGACCCTATAAAGTATATATTCTTGATCACTGTAAAATTCTATGACTATATAGCCATGTCTGTCTGAGGACAATTTGGTACATTGAGTTCTTATGGGGTATCAAATATCTCCACTAAAAATTATAAATAGGGGTCCATATTTTCGGATAGCCCCCATATAAGGGTACCCCCAATTTTGCCGTAATTTGGGGGGGGGGGGGGGGGGGGGGGGGTGATCGCATTTTTCGACCGAATTCGCTGGAATTTGGTACTTTGAGTTCTTATTGGGTAGAAAATCGCTATATTAAAAATTATAAATATAGGTCAATTTTTTTCGGGTAACCCCCATATAAGGGTACCCCCCAATTTTCGGTATTTTAGGGTTCATGAGCGCGGTTTGCCCCCATATAAACAATTTTTGGGTGGTTTTGACCGAAATGGCTGTAATTTAGTAGCAAATCATTGGGTAGCAAATCACTCCACAAAAAATTATAAATATGGGTCAATTTTTTCGGGTAGCCCCCATATAACGGTACCCCCAATTTTCGATATTTTGAGGTTCTTGAGCGCGTTTTTCAACCGAATTCGCTGAAATTTGGTATTTTGTAGTCGTATATGGTTACAAATCTCCCAACCAAAAATTATTAATATTAACCCTTTTTTAGGGGTAGTCCTCATATAACCGGGCCGGCCGAACTTAACGCTTTTTCACTTGTTTATATTAAAATAGTTTTCAAATGTCGGTATATGTACACCATCAACCTAAATTGCTGTATATTTGTATATTGTGTTCTACCTGGTTATATAGTCTTCTTACTAGAACTTATCAATATTGCATTCGTTTTAATTTGATTGTTTAAATTTTGTTGAGTAAAATATCTCCGTATGAAAAATTATTAATATGGGTCCATATTTAGGGGTAGCCCCCACAGAGCGGTACCCTCCCCTTATTCGACATTTTGGGGACGTCGGACACGCAACCGAATTGACTAAATTTTTTCTATTTTTTGTTTTGATGGGGTTTGAAATCTTCCTACTAAAATATAAATACTAATAATGTCCAAATTTGGTTGAGGTAAATAACTGTAATTTCACATTGCGTACAAATATGAAGACAATTATCAATTTTCATCCCATTTGTGTACTTTCAAGGGTTTATAATCTCATTCCCAACAGCGACTTTAATATAAAAATATGTTTGCCGGAATTTTTCAATTTTGGTCCTTATTCTGGCACAATTCCAATATAAATGGGTACGCTCGCTTTTTCGGTAATCTAAAGTGGTTATAGCTTGGCATTCGGAAACTTGTTTTCAGAAAGTTCCAACATAATTCATGTTCATTATTTTTACATCGCTCTCATAAAATGTACAACTTGATTTGGTTTTCCATTTTCATGCTGGATAGCATTGAAAAATCAAATTCATCGCGTGATACAAAATTCAATATGAAATCGAAAAACGGGATTTTTTGCATTGAAATCAACATTTTGTAAATAAATTGCTAAGAAATTAAAAAATGCTAAAAAAGTGCTAGGTGCTAGATCAATTTTTTTGTTGCTAAACGAGTTCAAAAAGTGCTAAATCTAGCACTAAAAGTGCTAAATTGGCAACACTGCCTGTTACAAACCTATACACAAAGACATAATAGTACAGGGTATTACCACAGTGTGGTGAAGGGTATAAATATCATCTTTTCGTCCTTGATCATAACCGGAGTTTCGTGTAAAATTTCATAGCGATCTGTTCTACTTTTCGCCCTATTTGATACCAAATACTTTTCTAGTGGGGTAATAGTAATAATAAACAATATCAGAATCAGAATGAATCGTCGTTCGGTATTGAAGGGATCCGAGAGGTCTTCTCCTACTTTAACTGCTGGCATTGTACCAGTTAAAGTTATCCTGCATAGCCGTATTAATTTTGCAGGAAGGCCAAACGCAGACATAGATTCAAATACCTCTGAACGGATAGGGCTGTCCAATACGGCTTTATAGTCGACGAATAGTTGGTCGATGTGTTTTTCGTGGGTTTTTCCCGGATTTGGTGCAGAGTGAAAATCTACTCAATGATGGATTTGCCATTCCTGAAGCCGCATTGGTATGACCCGAAGTCATTGACCATTGGCTTTAGTCGTTCACACAGCACGCTGGATAACACTTTATATGTGATGGAAAGGAGACTTATTATATAGAAAGGAGACTACTACATATCGTCTTGTCTGCTTTTTGTACATAGCACACAGGATGCTGAGGTTCCAATCATTGGGCAGGCATTCCTCTTGCCAAATTGTACAAATGCTGAGCCTGACCAGCATCTGACCACCGGTCTTAAATAGTTCGGCTGGTAATCCATCGGCTACTGCTGCTTTATTGTTCTTCAGTCGATTAATTGCTATTCTGACCTCATCTTGACTAGGTGGTATACACTCTATACCGTCAGCTTTTTTTGGTTCTGGGGTATCTTCTTCTTCGCCACTACTATTTGATACCAAAAGCTTTTCAAAATGCTCCTTCCAGATCCTCAACACGCTGTCTATATCTGTCACCAGGTTTCCATATAGAAGAATTTTTTGTGTATATCGAGATGTTTGAATCTGGTGCTGCTAACTACCATGTTTTTTGCCGCGGAAAAGTCAATCAACCTCATGCCGTTGTCTGATGTTTCTTCATGGAGGCTGAATTTTCCGACGGTGGGACCAAAAATATTTTCCCTTCCGATTTTAGCATTAAAATCACCTAGCAGAATTTTAATGTCATGGCCAAAGCAACGATCACATGCTGTTTCTAGGCGCTCTTAAAATATGTCTTTGGTCTGCTAATCTTTGTCTTCGGTCGGAGCATGGGCGCAAATGAGACTGATGTAGAAGAGACTGATTATAGTAATTCGCTCATCTACTGGAGTAAATCTGGAGATGAGGTCTTTAATTCTCCTCTTGACCATAAATCCGCAGCCAAATGCATGTCTCGTTTCATGGCAGATATATAACACAGGGCGTAATCGTCTAATTTACTTACGACTGTCCCTTTCCTTCGCATTTCCTGTAAGGCAATAATATCGGTTTTGTACTTATTGAGTACATCCGCCCAAGCGAGAACTGCGCCTGTTCTGTACAACGTGCGCACATTCCAAGTGCAGATTCGCAGATCGTGGTCCTTTACACGTTTGTGGGGGTCGTTAACATAAGGGGGTTTGGTTTTCTTTTTCTTTGCTTTTTCACAGTAGGAGGGGTTTTCCGAGTGTGGGCAACTAACCCGATGTCTCAACCCATTTTTTTTTTTTTGGTTCTTATGGGTGAGCTCGCGGCACATATCAGCTCACTATTTCAACGGGTGATGAAAATAGCTACCCCAGGTGACACCGCGGAGAGGTCAGTGTCCACAATTCAGATAAAAGGGGGACCAAGATAAGTCGTTGCTTGGTAGCTATCATCCCCTACGCCACCCTACTTGACAAAGAGTTCAGCTGAAAATGTGCATCTTCGGTTGACCACCATGGTGATGGTGTGGGCCGCCATAACAGCCGATGGTCGTTCTCCCCTCGTATTAATCGACCGCGGCATCAGAATAAATGCCAATTATTATCGCGAAAATATTCTGGAGGGTGTATTAAAGCTTTGGGTACGCAAAGATTTCGGCCGCAGACCTTGAAAATTCCAACAGGACTCAGCACGCGCCACCTAAGAATGGTTGCAAAATTCATTTCTAGCGCACAATGACCACCAAAATCTCCGGATACCAATCCGATAAAAATTATGACGTTTGACTTTGTTGCAGTTTTTTTTATCTGCAACAAAGTCAAACGTCATAACTTTGCACCTGGAAATATACATTCCCCACTGATATCGAGTTTGAAGAAAGAACCTGTTGGCCCACTCCTTCTGGGACCTTCTTCACAAAGTGTGAACATTTTGAAAATTTCTAAATCTAATATCAAGATAATGGAATGTCTGATTTGATCTGAACTTTGAAAATTATTAACTGCTAAAATGGAGTCTAGACGGTAACCTCTTCCGGTAACTCTCCAAAGATCTTTAATAATCCCAAAACAGATGTTGTAGGCTTCGACTTATGCAATATTTTTCTACTTCGGTAAACTACGACTTCCCTAAATCAGCTTTAGAGTGCCTGATATTTTATATGGGGACCTTTCCTAAGCTCTTATAAGGTTGAATATTTGTGCTAACAAATCTCTTGTTTCCATATAAATAAATATAGTCCAATTTTTGGTATTTTTAAAGGCCTAGCAGCACACGCTGTAATTTAACCTTCCAGATTTACGGAGGGTAAAAAACATCTCTGCAGAAAAAATGCAACATAGGTCTATGTTTGACATGGTCCCATATAAAGTTCCAACCCTATTTTCGGTATTTTGAAGATCGAAGTGGCCCTTTCTTGTTTCAAGCCGAACTCCAATCTCTGAATCCCGAATGCAAATACTGCCACAAATCTATTTTTGTATTCCGTATAACAATCGCAATTTTTCTGATAGGGTGAAATCCGGAAACACACCTTCGAATTTTGGTTCAATATTTTTTTGGGGAGAAATTATTTTAATTTAAAAAAAAGTGGCAAATTAAGTGAGAGCAATAAAAAGTGTATGTCCAAAATTCATTACCCCACCCAAATTCTTTTATTCGGAGGCAATTGAAAGTGAAATTAAAAAATTGAGTACAGTTCGATTTTTTTTAATATTTTATTTAAATATTTGTAAATTATGGAATTTAACCTAAATTCCTTAAATATTCTTTGGTGTGTGTGTGTGTGTGGGAAACACACATTCCATTGTATGACCAAATTTGTTGTTGTTGTTGGGGTTCGATTGACAGTTAATCATAAAATTATGACTAATTACTTTCACCCTTTCTGCTGTGGTCAATTAAAAGAGCTGGCGGCGCAGGCGCGGTGCGGAATGAATACAAATGAGTTGAGATTTTTTTTTTTTTTGAAAAATATTTTTTTTTTTTATTTTTTCTTTTCTTTGCATTTTCTTCATTTGTTTAAAAATAAATTAAATAAATATTAAATTAAATTATTGATTCTTTGGAATGACATTTGTTGTTGTTTGTTCGTTATGAGCGGAAATAGTTTAGCTGGAGGTGAAATCGAAAGAGGGAAAGTTATAGAGGGGGAAAAGTACAGACATTGTGGACAGAAATGAAAAGGGAAGGAAGGGAGTTCCAATTGACTTTGGAACCCATTTTTGTGGTTGTTGTTGTTTGCATAAAAATAAATTATAAATAATAATAATTTAATTAAACTACTTAACTACATAAGCTTTTGTACACCACTGTAAGGGCAAACGATGCGTTTTGCCCCCCACTTTTTTCCGTTGGGAGTACAAAATAAAAACTTAGCAGCTTCCATTGAGCAGGGTGGATGCGGGGTGGTGATCCATTTTTATCAAAAGTTGGGATTGTCTTTAGTAGGCATTGTAGGCCAAGTATTGGGCATCAGCGTTGCTGCTGCGATCGTAGGCGGTGGAGGCGGCAGACATGGGCATCATGGTCATCTTGGCACCGGACAATTTGGTGAACAAGTTGTAGATGACGAAACCCAAAACCAATTTGATGGCCAATTTGGACAAGATCAAAGCCTTGATGGCCTTCAATTTGATCAAAGTCATGAGGATGGGCATGATGATGGCCTTGATGGTGACCAACAACAACAAGCTGGTGTTCAACTTGTTCTTCTTCTTGTGGCTGCGGGCTGTAAAGAGAAATAAACAAATTATAAAATGTTCAAAACAAAATCTTTCACCCTCAACACCCACCATCAGTTTCGGTAGTTTCCAAATCGAAACCACGATCAGCACGATAGGTGATAACGGAACCATCGAACAAGGTCTGGGGCAATTGTACACGAATTTCATTGGTGGTCAAGATGCGAGCAACACGATCGGTAATTGCCTTATCCATGACATCATCGCTCAAGGCACGGCCGCTGACCTCCTCCTCAACACCCGAAACATTATCCAAATAGGTGAGCACCTTCTCCTTCAAGCAGTGCATGCCATTCTCGTTGAAGCAGTTGTCCACAATGTTGGTGATCAAATCCTCCGAGGATGCAATGCGTGGTTCGGCAACGCTGTTGTCAATGGCGGCAGCATTGACAGCGACCAAGAAAAGACAGCCGATGGCCAAGAATTGAGTGAAACGGAAAGCCATTTTTAACGAAGAGAAAAGGAAGTGAGTTTTTTAAATTTGTAAATCCGTTTAAACTGCCGCGGATGTGCTGCTGTTGTTGATGATCGAATGAATTCGAAACAAATGATATCGTTTGCCAACAATCGTCGACATTTTATACTACTCAACGCAACGGTGCAAGTGCGATCCAAAAGAAAGTAAAACTTTACGGCAAAAGGCACAGTGGCCGAATATGTCGTTGTTACCAAATTTGGTTGGTCGTTGGGTTGTGGTGGTTGCTGTATTGGATGGTCGGTTTGGCTGTTATATTTTGAGGGCACGTGAATTGTGGGTATGGACAAATAGTTTTGGGTTGGAGGTAGTGTTGGAAAATCATTATTTTATGGCGACCTTAAGGCAGTGTGAACTTATGTTGGAGGTGGAAAATACCTCTTTGAAGATTTGTAATCGCTCAGAAATTTGTATATAGATATAGCAGTCATTAAGGATTAAATGTAGAGGCATCGGATAATAAATCTGAGATATGCTCAATTCTAGGTAAATTAAGATTAACCTCAAAAAAAATTTTTTTAAATTATATGACCTTGTGTCTTTGTAAAACAAGTAATCCTCAGACTATCCAGGGTTAAGTTCTGAGACTATATTCAATCTCAGATAATAAATATGTCATGTTTTTTTTCTAATGTTGAGAATTGTCACCAATTTGAGAATTAATTAAAAATCGACGGGTCCAAACGTTTTTTTCCATCACCACGACCGTTAAATAAAATAATTGATCGTTTTTTATAAATCGGATTCTCAAAGGAGAAACATATACCCATATTATACAACATATTTGCAAGAGAGTTCGCAACCCAACCCGAAATACCCTGCAAAATACTGGGAGGTTGCGTTATATAGAGGCTTTATCAGAACATGACCTATATATTGATTATATATTACAAAGACGAAAATCTTCATAATATCGAAAATAGGGCCGTTTTTTACATGGGAACTATAACCAATCTCGGCATGACGAAAACAAACAACAAATTGGAATGCTAGAAGATAGCACTACACATACGAAAAGTATCATCACTAAATAAACAATGACCAACCCACTGCACAAAATTCCGTGAGGCATTGTCCCTAGGCCACGATAGAGGGCAGCCCATAAGCTAGCTTTGACCTAGTTGGAATACTACAATGACTTAAAGAATAATCGAGTAAGATGAGCATGCTTTGTGGACGCCATATGCTCCCAAGAGAAATAACAGGAGTAACAAAAAAATCAATAGCATGTATCTTTACTACCAATATTTTACATTTGTTGTCCCTGAACAGTTCATAAGACTTACAAACACCAATTCGGATGGAAAATTTGACTATAACATTAAAAATACCCACAAGTCATGAGGTATCATCCTTCCTATAAATTCCAAAAATCCTTAAATCAGCCCTAACCTTAAATTCCTATAAATACGGAATTCGGAATGCCAAATTACAGTCATTTCAGTGAGAGGATGCGTTTAAAATCTTCAGAATACCGAAAATGGGTCTGAAAATTTATATGAGGCTATGTAATAACGTGGGTGTATCTCGAACTACAGCCACTTTGGAGGAAAAATGCTGCTGAAACCATCAAAATACAGAAATTGGTATTAACCTGAAATGAAAAATTATAGTTACTTCTGAAGGAGAATGCGACGAAAACCACTAAAACTTGGGGAGAAATTTATGCGCTCCAAATCAAAATATGGATCTGTATCGAAAAATTTATGTAGAGATATTTTTCTTTTTCCAGGAGCCCGGAATACCAAAGTACAACCACTTTGGTGTGAAATGCAGCTAAAACCTTCAAAATATCCAAATGGGGTGCGACCTTTATATGGAGGCTATGTCAGAACATAGTCTTATATTGAAAAATTTCTTTACATATTTGTTGTCTCCCTCCAAGAACCCGAAATGACATATTTCAGACAGTTCGATTAACAAAATGCGGCTAAGATCTTCAAAATATCGAAACTGACCTTGACCTTGATATATTGACAAATATATTTGCAGGGGTTCCGTTGAAACATGAACCGATATTGATTATTTCCGCAAATATGTTTATCAGCCTCTAAAATTTTTTTTCGGTTGGAAAATGAATCTTCATCCTTCGAAATATCAAGAATGATACCTTCATATACGCTAGAAAGTGGACGAATTTGCCATTTCCAATACCAAACCTCCTAGGAATTGTACCAATATATGTGCAAATGTTCTATCCGACATCGTTAAGCCGGCATAGAATTTTATTCTGATCACGAATATATATACAGATATATTTCTAAGTTGTTGAGTGTGTCAGAGGGATGGTATTTTATAGCCTATATTTACTCTATAACCATGTTATGTATAAGTAGGACCAAAAAGGTTTCGTCAATTTTGAAACAATTCGGATTCTCCGTATAAAATTTACAACAGTTTTTAAAATGTTTACCCTGATATCGGAATTTCGTCTTCGAAATTCGTACTAGTAATTAATGTACAGGTTGGAGTTATGTAACAACCCCAATAGGTTCATTTCCGGACAAATGGACACAAAACATTATTCTTGTGTAATATTCTAATTTCTCTAGAGAACAATGATGATCCGAAATTTTACATGGGAAAGAGCTCTTGGCCAACGAATAAAAATGAATATTTTGATCATCATTGGTTAAAATTTAGCGGTTCATAGTAGGTTGGGGAAAGAGAAATCCATTATTTTTATATGAAGTAAGGACTTTATTAAATATGATTCGGAATGTCCGATTTGGTTCAAATATGTACTGTTTTCTTGTATCATTGTCATTTTAAAGATATCTTAATAATGCCTCCCTCATAGAAATCCTGTTTTCTACTTGCAAAAACTATAGTAGTCGATTTTCTCAATCCTCCCTAGAATCCAATTTTTTATCAATTAATAATCACTTGGTCCCAAGTTCGGACTGTATTGCGGATGCATTAAAACTTCGCAACCAAGCTCCCGAAGTTTCTGGCGAGTCACTGTAGATGTGTGTGGCTTATCGTTGTTCTGATGGAACACGACACCTCTCCTGTTGGCCAATTCTAGCCATTTCTGGTCAATTGGAAATGGTAATAAACAGTTTTATGGCCGATTTTTAGCTCCTAGGCGATGTTACGACTGCCTTCATGCCGGTCAACTTCTGACCGATTTTATCGACATTTTCGGCGACCGGACTACCTTTAACATCAAAAATTAATTAACGGAATCTACGAAACTAAAATTGCACATAATTGGCTGTTACAGTATCGGCATCCTAAACACCATTCACAATTTTAGCTGCTTGGCTTGAATTTTCGCCTTTGACATAGAAAAACTGTAAAATTTACCAAATTTTCTCTTTGTTCACTTCCATTTTTACCACCCTGTAACCAAACAAAAAACAGTAAAATAATTTTTTTTACTGCGAAATGTCACCCTTCCAACGATCATAGATCTCAAATTGTTTGATCGATAATTTACGAGGAATATATCAGTACAATAATGGATTTATTTTTCCCCAACCTGATGATCAGATTATAGATCATCACCGAAAATTGTGGGCATTATCCCTGGCTATAACCGGAACTAAATGTAAAACTTCAAAGCGATCAGCGCGAAATTTATGCACTCATTTGGGGTAATCGTAATACTTAACAATATCAAAATAATTAGGCCTCTGTGCGTATTTACCAATAACTCCCACATCCAATTACATACATTAGCATAATTGGTGTTCCCGCCTATGTCCTTCTGGGGTATATATACGCCATAGAATGAAATTGTTGACGTTTTTCAAGCACAAGTCTGGATCCATTTGACCCGCTATATATACAGATGATCATGAAGAGAGTCATACTTGTTCTATGGTCGTATACCTTTCCCCGTGTAAGTTTTCGTGATGTTCGAGTAATTGAAGGGATGGAGCGATTCCATCCCTTCAATTTGTTAGGTCATTATCAAAAATAATGGGGGTCTTCTTTGGCCAGAAGCGATCCTTCATGCTAAATTTTGTGATGATTGGTCCAGGAACATCAAATTGGAAAGGAACGGAGCTTTATGCAGAGGACATTTCAAAATTTTGAAATGCGTAGAATTTTTTTTACAAAGGACGTTAACCTCCTAAAACCCGAAATGCCAAGTTATAGTCACTTCAATTGGAAACGCAGCTACAAGCTTCAAAATACCGATTATGTAGATGTATCAAAATTTGGACCTATCCCAAAATCGAATCCTACAATGTGTGATAAAGTTCTTAAATATATACTATATAGGCTCTTCGTTGAATATTTTGAGGTCTTGCAACCTTTTTATACGCTCCAATTTGGTGAACATTTAACATACCTAAAATCGATCAGGAAAACGAAATACCAAACATACAGGCACTCGTTTTGAACTTGAAATTTGTTTGTGAAAAAGTTATTTACCGAACAATGTCCCCGAGTTAAAAATTACAACCACTTCGAACTATTGAAGATCTCCAATATAAAGAAAATTAGAGGGTATCATTATATGGGGATCTTACGTGATCAAGGATCGATATTGAAAATATGCAGATATATACCATAAGCATGAGGTTTATGAAATATTAACACTTTGTAGGGCAGATACCAGAAGGAGAGGGACGGCGGGTCTCACCATTGGAATTGATCTAGGCTTGGTAGAGATAATGCAAAGTGTGGTTCGAAATGAGACATTCTATTCGCCTGATATTGGATTAAAAAAAAATTAAGCGAAGATTGGTAGAAATATTACGATGAGCAAAATTTTGATGAAATCGGTTACTCCTTTGGAGAGATAACGTGTGCACCAGCCGGTCATTTGTAAATCGACTCCAAATTGTCTGAATCTGATTTGATCCAATGAAACGTGGGGTCTAGAAACAATATTTCGATAAGTGTGTATACCATTAACTTGAGATTTGAAAAACTAATCGGAAATCCTAAATATACCAAAAATTGGTGGGTGTCTATACCAACAAGTGGGCCGATTTTGAACATTTTTGATTTGATACTCAATAGGAAACCAAATTAACAAACTAGACCCAAATCAGATAAAAACGAGCCGAAAATATCAAACAGTAGAGGTACAGTTATATGGGGCCTGTCCCAAAGTTTGGTCTAATTTTAATCATTTTTTTATGCCCAATAAACCCCCAAACTATAACATTGCAACAAATTTGGTGCCTAACCTAAAAAGTGAACTGATTTTCATAATTATAGGTAGTTATATCTGATACCCAATGATAAAGCGTGCCAATATTAGGGGATATCATCCTACGATGCCTAACTAGAACAATGAGCCAATAATAAGCCTTTTTCGTAGGAAGGTCTACCAACCAATGAGAATCCAAAATTTTAAACTGCAGTGGCTAGTTTGCTTGAAAACATGATCAAACATTCCAGAATATCGAAATTTGGTACCCCTACATATTTAGGGCCTACCCGGAAACTTGGGCCAATATTGGTAATTTTTGGTAGACAGTTTTGCTACGTCATAATAAAACAAAAATGCCACATTACTGCAAATTACTTGGAAAAACATTTAGTTTCCTCGGATCCTTAGCAAACCGAACGTTTTTCGACGATCCTCAAAATTCCACAAATGTACCCCCACTGTGCCAAAGCGTAAGAAACTCGAATACCATATAAAGGCGACAGCCTAAAATCGGCGTACACGGGAAAACGTAACGTTTTTTTTTTCAATTGTTATTTTTTGCTATGTTTTCGATGGCACCATCGCCGAACGAAAAGTAACAACAATTGACCCACCCATTGCTGCTGGTAGTGGGTGCCCACAATCAGGGCACACACTGGGCACTCGCATCGGACGGCGCAATGGTATTTCTGACGACAATTGTTGCCGTGTTTTTTGGCTTTTTAAAATGCATGTACTTATTCGAATCGAAATGAATTGTGGAGTAACAAAGTGACGAACTAGACGACGGATTGGCGTTCAAGCCAAATAAACGAGCGAACGAACGAGCAAACGAATGAATGAATTTGATGGCCAATGAATTTTTACACTTTTCTTTACCAAATATTGTTTTTTTTTTTTTTTTTTTTTTGTTTTTGGTGTTTAATTGAAAACACACAAAAACAATAATGCCGCATATTTTTGTAGAAATACTACGATTACAAAAAAAATCGACGACAACAATAGCAACTACAATAAATGGTCAATACTCACAAAAAAAAAAAATCAAAACAGTTACTACAACAAATTGTGAACATAAATAATTAAAATAACAACAACAGTAACAACTAAAAAATCAAAACGCCATTTAATAAGGTGTTCGTGTGGTGGATATTCGTGTGTCTGTCTGGTCACTTTGGGCCCAAACTTATTTGCCTAGTAACGAACTAAGTTGTAAAATATCTAGCTAGGCTTACGCTAATCCAAGTTATCCGAAGCCATCCCATGTGCAACCCACCTACGCCTTCATTGATTTTCTGTTCATTACCGTTAGTGTTGTTGTTGCAGCTGTTCTTCTTCTTGCTCCGTGAAGTGGCAACGCATTTTGTCGCGTTTGCACGTCGCCGACACGTGACATCGTTGTAATAGGTTCAAGGTTTCTTTTAAATCATCATACAAAATATACAGATGAACATACATACAGACATATAGTTGTATGTAGGTATGTATGTCATAGCTTCGAACACATTTTTGTGTGTTTCTGTTATTTCGATTTACGTCAATATCCCGTGCACGACCGCACATGTTTGATGGAAGTGCAATTTTTGGGTTTTATGAATTTTTATTTTGGCTTCGAAGTTTTTTTTTTTTTTTTTGGCCAAAAATAGTCAAAAGGGAAAAGCTATGAAAATATTAAAGTTTTGTCGGTTTTGAAATGTGGTCGATGTAAATTTTGACGGCATGGCCTTACCCAATACATTGCTGCACGTTAAGGGTCAAGCTGAGCTCAGTATTTAAAAAAAATACAAATATTTCAATTGAAATCGATCTATTGGCATAAGCACATTTCATATTTTTAAAGGGCTCCAAAGTTTTATTAAAAAAACTGTTTTAATTGGAGAACCAAAAATGTGGTAAAGGTCAGTCGGGATAATGTGACGAAATTTAGATTTGAAAATATTAAATGAAGTGGTATCGGCAAACTCATTGTGGCTATAAAAGCTATAGCTATAAATAGTTTCCAATCCACTCTGGTGATATTCAGTGGACGTCATATAAAAAATAGACAAATACAATTTATACAGTGAGAATCGACCTGGATCTTAAGGAGATCCCACCCATTCTCGATTTAAAAATTCTACAAATTTCAACTGGCTGGCAAATGAGCATAAAGATTTGTATTTTTGCATACACGTATTTGAAGACTTAAAGAAGGAGAAAATAAAGAAAAGTTATTTTGGAATCGATTGGATTAATAGTTTTTGAGGTATCGTGCCCGCCAAACGTAAAAATACTGCTTCGAGAAAAACGCGATGCTGACACAAAAATCGGCTATATCTTAAAGAGTTGCTTAGATTTTCACTTGAAATTTTAAGGAGACATTCTTAAGAAGTTATAGCTTGAAATTAAATAAAAATAGACAAGTGAGAAAAGCGTTTTGGATACCCTCCACCATAGGTATACAAACAGGTACTTGAAATGAAAATAAAGGGAACATACCAAAAAGTGGATCTATACCGACATTTCTACAAACCGATTTGTGTAAACCATAATGTACACCAAATATAAATTTCAGCAATTTTTGATGGAAAATTCTTCCTAACAACACCAAAAAGTGGACCGATATTGGTGACGCATCCCCAAAGGCTCCAATTTGGAACATCCCCAAAATACTGCAACGTACCCAAGTTTTATTTCGGGGGGTTGTTGGGTGGATGCGGCTGGTTCAATATGGAAATTGTCATTGCAGAAAAAAATTGTATGAGTACGTCCCTGGAGGTTATACCTAAAGCGAATATTGATTACATCGTGTAGGAATTACCGAATATTTGTAGTCATTATTATATGAGGTGCTATGCCTAATTGAGGACTGATATAGCTCACAATAACTTCCTTTACGCTAAATATTAAAAATACCGAAAATATCGATATAGTTCATTTGTCGAACCTTACGTTTTAGTTTGTTTATCTCGATATCATCCACAGGTAGAATGATTACAACAAAGTTTTAGAACCAAACCCAAAGTGCGGAAGAAATCAGATAACTATTTTAATATAAACCAGTAAGGAAAGTTCAAAAGTGGGACGGGGCCGACTATATGATACACTTCACCACTTTGGGTGCATACAAGAGATGATGATATGTACAATCTCCTTTATATAGAATAGACATAGCATCTTTAGATAGCCAATGAAATGGAATCGGATGAAATGAACTGCGTGAAGTTATAGATATTCGAACTAAATTAAAACAACCCATACACATACCAATCTGAAATTTATGAAAAATTGAATGTCAATCATCGAGCAAAAAAAATTATAAATGGATGCATTTGATCAACCGTGGCATCCACCATTTGGTATGCTGCAACACAGTGCGCTATCCAAAATTTATCTTGACACAAAATCCAATACACGTTATTCTGGTTCTAATTGGTACGTTGTGCACTAATTCGTCCTAAGCGGACGAACTTTAGTAAATTGGTACATCATTTTGATGAAATCGGATGAAGATATATGTAGAAACTATAACTAAACCTGAAACTTCTATAATCCAATGTAAATTTCATGTAAAGCGAACAGACATAGGATCCTTCATTTGCATAAAATCGGACAAAATTACATATGGGAGCTATATCTAAATCTGAACCGATTTCAACAAAACTTGGCATATATCAATCTTGACTTGAGTCAGTACTCTGTCCAAAATTTTGTTTCAATCGAACCAATATTTGCAGTATGGGGCCTCAATTTACATAAAATCGGTCAAAACTATATATGGGAGCAATATCTAAATCTGAACCGACTTGGCATACATCAATCTAGACCTAATTCAGTATTGTGTCTAAAATTTTGTCTCAATCGGGCCAATATTGGGAGTTTTGTACACCATTAACATAAAATCGGACGAAACTATATGGGAGCTATATCTAAATCTGAACCGATTTTCTTCAAATTACAATAGGATTCGTCCTTGGGCCAAATAAGTGGGCCAAATTCATCCAAACTTTGTTCACAAAAATACATGGACGGACGGACAAATTGACATGCATAAATAGACTCAGAAAGTGATTCTATGCATATTGTGAAAAGGAACCATGGGTCTATCACGATTCTTTTTGCTGTTACAAGCATATGTACAATGATATAATACCCCGCACTACTATTGTGGGAACTAGCCCTTACAGAGGAAGAATATTAATCATTTTTGGGAGGGAGATTTCTTACCATATACGACTACTACTAAAAACCAAATTACAAAGAATTCGGTTGAAAACCGAAAATTGGGCGTGCATTTTATATGGGGGCTACCCGGATAAATAAGAACTCAAAGTACTAAATTACAGAAAAAAGTGGACCTATATTTAATCATTTTTAGTGGAGAGATTTGCTAGCCAATAAGAACCCACTGTACTTTATTTCAGCGAATTCGGATAAAAACGCACTCAAGAACCCCAAGAAAGGACCTTTATCACAACCTAAAAAATACGCGACGCGCGCTGGAAATGTGGGCGCTGATATTAATGATTTTTGTTAGCTGTTTTGAACCCACTGAGAACTCAAAATATCAAATTACAGACAATTCGGTTGAAAAAACATGGTTTCCAAAATTCACAAAACACCGTTATATGTTGAATACCCTGAAAATCGGTCCCATATTGATGATTTTACTGTGATGATTTCCTACCTAATGTCAATATTAAATTACAGCTAATTTGGTTCAAAACTCTAAGAAATGCTCCAACTTCGGCACTTTTTGTTTAGAGTTCTATATCTCAGTACTTATTCAACAGATATAAAAAACTTTGTGGGCGGCTATTGTCATCTGATACTACCTACCCGAGGTAGCTTAGGCATTTGGCTGGGCCTGGTAAATATCGTTATTATGAGTCTGGTCACAATTTAACGGTTCTATTTCTTTTAATGTGCGGCTCAATGTTTGAAGTTTAAGGCTATATTTTCTAGCGGCAGACGTTGACGTCTCAATGTTACACTCACCCTCAGAAATATAAGATCTTATCTTCAGAACGAAGACATTTTACAGCCTTTCTAAAAATATATTTTCTTTTAGGCCTTCTACAGATCTTTTTCCATAGCCTGCCAGTCATGCGAAAAGAGCTCCTTAAGTTAATCGTTCTATATATTTTCAACAGATAAATCATACTTCTTTCTATAAGCCTCAATGAATTATTTCTAATACTATATTTAATAAAACTTAATATTCGATAAATCTATAATTGTTTACTACTGCCTAACCTTACGAAAATAACTGAAACCGTTTTCACTTTATGTTGTAGCACCATATTCGGCTGTACCCCAGAATACCTTTTATAGGATTCCATATTTGGGGTAGCACTTTTTCTGCATAGTTTTTTCTTTACGTCAGAGGGTGGCTCTCTTTTTTATAAAGGGAAATGTTGGATTTCATTTTGGCTTTCTTTCACTTTTTGCGTCCCAATTTCAATTGCCTTTTATACTGTGTGCCCATGTGGTGGTGTCTTCTCTTCACCGTTGTCGTATTAATAAATTAATTCACACATTTTAATTTAATTTCTACATTTTTAATTGTGGACACTTGGGTTTGCAATGTCAGTCAATCAATCAGGTGGTTGACTATATTGTATAATTAAATTTATCGGTAATTAAAAAAATAATAAGAAGAAAATAAAAATCCTTTAGTAATTAAAAAACTAAAAAGTCCCTGAAAAAATATTCTTTAAAAAAAATCCCCGCCTTTGGTAGACCTTGGAAAAGATTCTTTAAAAAAATCCACGACTTTGGTAGACCTTGAAAAGATATTCTTTAAAAAATACACGCCCTTGGTAGACTTTAAAAATATATTCTTTAAAAAATACACGCCCTTGGGTAGACCTTAAAAATATATTCTTTATAAAATCCACGCCTTGGGTAGACCTTGAAAAAATATTCTTTAAAAAATCCACGCCTTGGGTAGACCTTGAAAAAATATTCTTTAAAAAATCCACGCCATGGGTAGACCTTGAAAAAATATTCTTTAAAAAATCCACGCCATGGGTAGACCTTGAAAAAATATTCTTTAAAAAATCCACGCCTTGGGTAGACCTTGAAAAAATATTCTTTAAAAAACCACGCCTTGTGTAGACCTTGAAAAAATATTCTTTAAAAAATCCACGCCTTGGGTAGACCTTGAAAAAATATTCTTTAAAAAATCCACGCCTTGGGTAGACCTTGAAAAAATATTCTTTAAAAAATGAAAAATATTCTTTAATAAATCCACGCCTCAGTTGGCCCTTGAGAAATATTCTTTAATAAATCCACGCCTCAGTTGGCCCTTGAAAAATATTCTTTAATAAATCCACGCCTCAGTTGGCCCTTGAGAAATATTCTTTAATAAATCCACGCCTCAGTTGGCCCTTGAGAAATATTCTTTAATAAATCCACGCCTCAGTTGGCCCTTGAAAAATATTCTTTAATAAATCCACGCCTCAGTTGGCCCTTGAAAAATATTCTTTAATAAATCCACGCCTCAGTTGGCCCTTGAAAAATATTCTTTAATAAATCCACGCCTCAGTTGGCCCTTGAAAAATATTCTTTAATAAATCCACGCCTCAGTTGGCCCTTGAAAAATATTCTTTAATAAATCCACGCCTCAGTTGGCCCTTGAAAAATATTCTTTAATAAATCCACGCCTCAGTTGGCCCTTGAAAAATATTCTTTAATAAATCCACGCCTCAGTTGGCCCTTGAAAAATATTCTTTAATAAATCCACGCCTCAGTTGGCCCTTGAAAAATATTCTTTAATAAATCCACGCCTCAGTTGGCCCTTGAAAAATATTCTTTAATAAATCCACGCCTCAGTTGGCCCTTGAAAAAAAAAATATTCTTTAATAAATCCACGCCTCAGTTGGCCCTTGAAAAATATTCTTTAATAAATCCACGCCTCAGTTGGCCCTTGAAAAATATTCTTTAATAAATCCACGCCTCAGTTGGCCCTTGAAAAATATTCTTTAATAAATCCACGCCTCAGTTGGCCCTTGAAAAATATTCTTTAATAAATCCACGCCTCAGTTGGCCCTTGAAAAATATTCTTTAATAAATCCACGCCTCAGTTGGCCCTTGAAAAATATTCTTTAATAAATCCACGCCTCAGTTGGCCCTTGAAAAATATTCTTTAATAAATCCACGCCTCAGTTGGCCCTTGAAAAATATTCTTTAATAAATCCACGCCTCAGTTGGCCCTTGAAAAATATTCTTTAATAAATCCACGCCTCAGTTGGCCCTTGAAAAATATTCTTTAATAAATCCACGCCTCAGTTGGCCCTTGAAAAATATTCTTTAATAAATCCACGCCTCAGTTGGCCCTTGAAAAATATTCTTTAATAAATCCACGCCTCAGTTGGCCCTTGAAAAATATTCTTTAATAAATCCACGCCTCAGATCCACGCCTCAGTTGGCCCTTGAAAAATATTCTTTAATAAATCCACGCCTCAGTTGGCCCTTGAAAAATATTCTTTAATAAATCCACGCCTCAGTTGGCCCTTGAAAAATATTCTTTAATAAATCCACGCCTCAGTTGGCCCTTGAAAAATATTCTTTAATAAATCCACGCCTCAGTTGGCCCTTGAAAAATATTCTTTAATAAATCCACGCCTCAGTTGGCCCTTGAAAAATATTCTTTAATAAATCCACGCCTCAGTTGGCCCTTGAAAAATATTCTTTAATAAATCCACGCCTCAGTTGGCCCTTGAAAAATATTCTTTAATAAATCCACGCCTCAGTTGGCCCTTGAAAAATATTCTTTAATAAATCCACGCCTCAGTTGGCCCTTGAAAAATATTCTTTAATAAATCCACGCCTCAGTTGGCCCTTGAAAAATATTCTTTAATAAATCCACGCCTCAGTTGGCCCTTGAAAAATATTCTTTAATAAATCCACGCCTCAGTTGGCCCTTGAAAAATATTCTTTAATAAATCCACGCCTCAGTTGGCCCTTGAAAAATATTCTTTAATAAATCCACGCCTCAGTTGGCCCTTGAAAAATATTCTTTAATAAATCCACGCCTCAGTTGGCCCTTGAAAAATATTCTTTAATAAATCCACGCCTCAGTTGGCCCTTGAAAAATATTCTTTAATAAATCCACGCCTCAGTTGGCCCTTGAAAAATATTCTTTAATAAATCCACGCCTCAGTTGGCCCTTGAAAAATATTCTTTAATAAATCCACGCCTCAGTTGGCCCTTGAAAAATATTCTTTAATAAATCCACGCCTCAGTTGGCCCTTGAAAAATATTCTTTAATAAATCCACGCCTCAGTTGGCCCTTGAAAAATATTCTTTAATAAATCCACGCCTCAGTTGGCCCTTGAAAAATATTCTTTAATAAATCCACGCCTCAGTTGGCCCTTGAAAAAATTCTTTAATAAATCCACGCCTCAGTTGGCCCTTGAAAAATATTCTTTAATAAATCCACGCCTCAGTTGGCCCTTGAAAAATATTCTTTAATAAATCCACGCCTCAGTTGGCCCTTGAAAAATATTCTTTAATAAATCCACGCCTCAGTTGGCCCTTGAAAAATATTCTTTAATAAATCCACGCCTCAGTTGGCCCTTGAAAAATATTCTTTAATAAATCCACGCCTCAGTTGGCCCTTGAAAAATATTCTTTAATAAATCCACGCCTCAGTTGGCCCTTGAAAAATATTCTTTAATAAATCCACGCCTCAGTTGGCCCTTGAAAAATATTCTTTAATAAATCCACGCCTCAGTTGGCCCTTGAAAAATATTCTTTAATAAATCCACGCCTCAGTTGGCCCTTGAAAAATATTCTTTAATAAATCCACGCCTCAGTTGGCCCTTGAAAAATATTCTTTAATAAATCCACGCCTCAGTTGGCCCTTGAAAAATATTCTTTAATAAATCCACGCCTCAGTTGGCCCTTGAAAAATATTCTTTAATAAATCCACGCCTCAGTTGGCCCTTGAAAAATATTCTTTAATAAATCCACGCCTCAGTTGGCCCTTGAAAAATATTCTTTAATAAATCCACGCCTCAGTTGGCCCTTGAAAAATATTCTTTAATAAATCCACGCCTCAGTTGGCCCTTGAGAAATCCATTCATCATTTTTGCATGTTGCGACATGTACCAAAACATTCCGCAGCATTGGGACCATTCGACAAATGTTTTCACTGTTTTACCCAGATATCGTCCTTGCATAAATTACATTTCGTTTTATGACTGCCAGGATAAATATATGGATGGAAAACATCGAATCGGCAAAACTACAAGCGCAACACTTGGTCGGACAGCCAATTGTGGGTGAATGTACCGGGAGGACAAAAAACATAAGGGAGAAGGACATGATAATGATGTTCCTCCTTCCCTTCTGATGTCCTCCCCTCCATCACTTTTTGTCCTGCATTTTTGTTATCATTAACTGAAATTACTGAGCCACAGTCTGTAAGTCATAAACAAACTATTACCGTGGCAACGACCAACAACAACATCCTCACTTTGCACAGTTAAGGCAACATCCTTGTTTTCATCCTGAGAGCAACAATTCGTGTGTTCAGCTGGAATATTAACGAAAAACTGAAAATGAATTTTTCGGAGCAAAGTTAATTCCCCATAACTGGGTGAAATGAGAGACGCCATGCCGTGAATGACGACTACGACTTCGACTACTGGCACGGTAGTAGCCAGACAAACTGAATGACTGTTAACCGCCTGGCAATTATTCGGTTAACTAGACTTCCAACTACAACAGACAAAACATAGCGGACCCCCCGGCCCTAACGACACACATGCTCACGTAAAGTGCGGAAACTTTTTTTGGACAATGTCGTTCAGCAAATGCCGCATTTATGGAATTAACTTTTGGCATAACATGTTTGATGAATACACGCATACAAACATACGCATATACGATACATATATACATGTCTGGTAAACAGATATGTGGGTAACCCAGCAAACAATGTAGGCGCGAATTTATTAAATAATATTTTTTCAAGGCCTAATCAAGGCGTGGATTTTTTAAAGAATATTTTTTCAAGGCCTACATGAGGCATGGATTTTTAAGGATTTTTTAAAGGCC